>NC_088238.1:64975036-65170036 GCF_036934945.1 Oncorhynchus masou masou | reverse complement strand
TAAATATATACCCCCTCAGTCAGTATAAATATATACCCCTCAGTCAGTATAAATATATACCCCCTCAGTCAGTATAAATATATACCCCCTCAGTCAGTACAAGGTAAATATATACCCCTCAGTCAGTATAAATATATACCCCCTCAGTCAGTATAAATATATAACCCTCAGTCAGTATAAATATATACCCCTCAGTCAGTACAAGGTAAATATATACCCCCTCAGTCAGTATAAATATATACCCTCTCAGTCAGTATAAATATATACCCCTCAGTCAGTACAAGGTAAATATATACCCCTCAGCCAGTATAAATAAATACCCCTCAGTCAGTATAAATAAATACCCCCTCAGTCAGTATAAATGTATACCCCTCAGTCAGTATAAATATATACCCCTCAGTCAGTACAAGGTAAATATATACCCCTCAGTCAGTATAAATATATACCCCCCCAGTCAGTATAAATATATACCCCTCAGTCAGTATAAATATATACCCCCTCAGTCAGTATAAATGTATACCCCTCAGTCAGTATAAATAAATACCCCCTCAGTCAGTACAAGGTAAATATATACCCCCTCAGTCAGTACAAGGTAAATATATACCCCCTCAGTCAGTACAAGGTAAATATATACCCCTCAGTCAGTACAAGGTAAATATATACCCCCTCAGTCAGTACAATGTAAATATATACCCTCTCAGTCAGTACAAGGTAAATATATACCCCCTCAGTCAGTACAATGTAAATATATACCCTCTCAGTCAGTAAAAGGTAAATGTATACCCCCTCAGTCAGTACAATGTAAATATATACCACCTCAGTCAGTATAAATAAATACCCCCTCAGTCAGTATAAATAAATACCCCTCAGTCAGTATAAATAAATACCCCTCAGTCAGTATAAATATATACCCCTCAGTCAGTATAAATATATACCCCTCAGTCAGTATAAATAAATACCCCTCAGTCAGTATAAATATATACCCCCTCAGTCAGTACAAGGTAAATATATACCCCCTCAGTCAGTATAAATAAATACCCCTCAGTCAGTATAAATATATACCCCTCAGTCAGTATAAATATATACCCCCTCAGTCAGTACAAGGTAAATATATACCCCTCAGTCAGTACAAGGTAAATATATACCCCCTCAGTCAGTATAAATAAATACCCCTCAGTCAGTATAAATATATACCCCTCAGTCAGTATAAATATATACCCCTCAGTCAGTATAAATAAATACCCCTCAGTCAGTACAAGGTAAATATATACCCCCTCAGTCAGTATAAATAAATACCCCTCAGTCAGTACAACGTAAATATATACCCCCTCAGTCAGTACAAGATAAATATATACCCCCTCAGTCAGTATAAATATATACCCCTCAGTCAGTATAAATATATACCCCTCAGTCAGTATAAATATATACCCCTCAGTCAGTACAAGGTAAATATATACCCCCTCAGTCAGTATAAATATATACCCCTCAGTCAGTACAAGGTAAATAAATACCCCTCAGTCAGTATAAATATATACCCCCTCAGTCAGTACAAGGTAAATATATACCCCCTCAGTCAGTATAAATATATACCCCTCAGTCAGTATAAATATATACCCCTCAGTCAGTATAAATATATAACCCTCAGTCAGTACAAGGTAAATATATACCCCTCAGTCAGTATAAATATATACCCCTCAGTCAGTATAAATATATACCCCCTCAGTCAGTATAAATATATACCCCCTCAGTCAGTATAAATATATACCCCCTCAGTCAGTACAAGGTAAATATATACCCCTCAGTCAGTATAAATATATACCCCTCAGTCAGTATAAATATATACCCCCTCAGTCAGTACAAGGTAAATATATACCCCTCAGTCAGTATAAATATATACCCCTCAGTCAGTATAAATATATACCCCTCAGTCAGTATAAATATATACCCCTCAGTCAGTATAAATAAATACCCCTCAGTCAGTATAAATATATACCCCTCAGTCAGTATAAATATATACCCCTCAGTCAGTATAAATATATACCCCTCAGTCAGTATAAATATATACCCCTCAGTCAGTATAAATAAATACCCCTCAGTCAGTATAAATATATACCCCTCAGTCAGTATAAATATATACCCCTCAGTCAGTATAAATATATACCCCTCAGTCAGTATAAATAAATACCCCTCAGTCAGTATAAATATATAACCCTCAGTCAGTATAAATATATAACCCTCAGTCAGTACAAGGTAAATAAATACCCCTCAGTCAGTACAAGGTAAATAAATACCCCTCAGTCAGTACAAGGTAAATATATACCCCTCAGTCAGTACAAGGTAAATATATACCCCTCAGTCAGTACAAGGTAAATATATACCCCTCAGTCAGTACAAGGTAAATATATACCCCTCAGTCAGTACAAGGTAAATAAATACCCCCTCAGTCAGTATAAATAAATACCCCTCAGTCAGTACAAGGTAAATAAATACCCCTCAGTCAGTATAAATATATACCCCCTCAGTCAGTGTAAATATATACCCCTCAGTCAGTACAAGGTAAATATATACCCCCTCAGTCAGTAAAAGGTAAATATATACCCCTCAGTCAGTACAAGGTAAATATATACCCCTCAGTCAGTATAAATAAATACCCCCTCAGTCAGTACAAGGTAAATATATACCCCCTCAGTCAGTACAAGGTAAATATATACCCCTCAGTCAGTATAAATATATACCCCTCAGTCAGTATAAATATATATACCCTCTCAGTCAGTACAAGGTAAATATATACCCCTCAGTCAGTACAAGGTAAATATATACCCCCTCAGTCAGTATAAATATATACCCTCTCAGTTAGTACAAGGTAAATATATACCCCTCAGTCAGTACAAGGTAAATATATACCCCTCAGTCAGTACAAGGTAAATATATACCCCCTCAGTCAGTACAAGGTAAATATATACCCCCTCAGTCAGTACAAGGTAAATATATACCCCCTCAGTCAGTACAAGGTAAATATATACCCCTCAGTCAGTACAAGGTAAATATATACCCCTCAGTCAGTACAAGGTAAATATATACCCTCTCAGTCAGTACAAGGTAAATATATACCCCTCAGTCAGTAAAATGTAAATATATACCCTCTCAGTCAGTACAAGGTAAATATATACCCCTCAGTCAGTACAAGGTAAATATATACCCCCTCAGTCAGTATAAATAAATACCCCTCAGTCAGTACAAGGTAAATATATACCCCCTCAGTCAGTACAAGGTAAATATATACCCCCTCAGTCAGTACAAGGTAAATATATACCCCCTCAGTCAGTACAAGGTACATATATACCCCCTCAGTCAGTATAAATAAATACCCCCTCAGTCAGTATAAATATATACCCCTCATTCAGTACAAGGTAAATATATACCCCTCAGTCAGTACAAGGTAAATAAATACCCCCTCAGTCAGTATAAATATATACCCCTCAGTCAGTATAAATATATACCCCTCAGTCAGTACAAGGTAAATATATACCCCTCAGTCAGTATAAATAAATACCCCCTCAGTCAGTATAAATATATACCCCCTCAGTCAGTAGAAGGTAAATATATACCCCTCAGTCAGTATAAATATATACCCCTCAGTCAGTAGAAGGTAAATATATACCCCTCAGTCAGTATAAATATATACCCCTCAGTCAGTAGAAGGTAAATATATACCCCTCAGTCAGTATAAATATATACCCCTCAGTCAGTACAAGGTAAATATATACCCCTCAGTCAGTATAAATAAATACCCCCTCAGTCAGTATAAATATATACCCCTCAGTCAGTAGAAGGTAAATATATACCCCTCAGTCAGTATAAATATATACCCCTCAGTCAGTAGAAGGTAAATATATACCCCTCAGTCAGTATAAATATATACCCCTCAGTCAGTAGAAGGTAAATATATACCCCTCAGTCAGTATAAATATATACCCCTCAGTCAGTATAAATATATACCCCTCAGTCAGTATAAATAAATACCCCTCAGTCAGTATAAATATATACCCCTCAGTCAGTATAAATATATACCCCTCAGTCAGTATAAATAAATACCCCTCAGTCAGTATAAATATATACCCCTCAGTCAGTATAAATATATACCCCTCAGTCAGTATAAATATATACCCCTCAGTCAGTATAAATATATACCCCTCAGTCAGTATAAATATATACCCCTCAGTCAGTATAAATATATACCCCTCAGTCAGTATAAATATATACCCCCTCAGTCAGTACAAGGTAAATATATACCCCCTCAGTCAGTACAAGGTAAATATATACCCCTCAGTCAGTACAAGGTAAATAAATACCCCCTCAGTCAGTATAAATATATACCCCTCAGTCAGTATAAATATATACCCCTCAGTCAGTACAAGGTAAATATATACCCCTCAGTCAGTATAAATAAATACCCCCTCAGTCAGTATAAATATATACCCCCTCAGTCAGTAGAAGGTAAATATATACCCCTCAGTCAGTATAAATATATACCCCTCAGTCAGTAGAAGGTAAATATATACCCCTCAGTCAGTATAAATATATACCCCTCAGTCAGTAGAAGGTAAATATATACCCCTCAGTCAGTATAAATAAATACCCCTCAGTCAGTATAAATATATACCCCTCAGTCAGTATAAATATATACCCCTCAGTCAGTATAAATATATACCCCCTCAGTCAGTACAAGGTAAATATATACCCCCTCAGTCAGTACAAGGTAAATATATACCCCCTCAGTCAGTACAAGGTAAATATATACCCCCTCAGTCAGTACAAGGTAAATATATACCCCCTCAGTCAGTACAAGGTAAATATATACCCCCTCAGTCAGTACAAGGTAAATATATACCCCCTCAGTCAGTACAAGGTAAATATATACCCCCTCAGTCAGTACAAGGTAAATATATACCCCTCAGTCAGTAAAAGGTAGGACAGAGAGAGACAGACGCGAACACACAGAGACAGACATACACACACACACACACACACACACACACAGAGACAGACATACGCACGCGCACACACACACGTGCACACACACACTGTCATGGCTGATCCATAGACACACACACACACACATTAATGTGATCACACTCTTAACCCATTCCTCTCTTTCCTCCCTGTGTATCTCTCTCCCCCAGTATATCCGTAGCTGTATAACGGTTGGCCGCCTGCCCCACCTGATGTTAGTGTCAAAGGACAGTCTGTACAGCCAGCTCCCAGGCAGTGGGTTTGTTGCTCCCTCCTACAGTCGGCGGACCCCCCAGCCCAGTCCCTGTCCTGGGGGAGGAGATCCCAGCTCACCCCGCTCCCTCTGGGCCTTCAACACCCTGCTGAGGGTCCGCCTGCTCTGTGCTACATACGTCAACGTCAACATCAGAGACATTGACAAGGTAGGGGTACACAGACACGCTCCATAATGATAATACAAATTGATGTCAATATTAACTGTCTGTGTGTTGACATCATGTTTTCTCCTGTAACTGATCAACTGTTGTAGATATATGTTAGAACTGGTATCTATCATGGAGGAGAGCCGCTGTGTGACAACGTCAACACCCAGAGAGTACCCTGCTCCAACCCCAGGTGATATTACTACACCACCACAACACCACTATAGCATTACTATAACATTACTATAACATAACTACAACATTACCACAACGTTATTATAACATTACTGCAACACTATTATACCACTACTACAACACTACAACAACATTATTACAACATTACTACAACATAACTACAACATTACTACAGCATTACTATAACATAACTACAACATTACTACAACCTTACTGGGTTGGGGCGGCAGGGTAGCCTAGTGGTTAGAGCGTTGGACTCGTAACCGAAAGGTTGTGAGTTCAAACCCCCGAGCTGACAAGGTACAAATCTGTCGTTCTGCCCCTGAACAGGCAGTTAACCCACTGTTCCTAGGCCGTCATTGAAAATAAGAATGTGTTCTTAACTGACTTGCCTAGTTAAATAAAGGTAAAATTAAAAAAAATTAAAAAAATTACTATAGCGTTACTATAACATTACTATAAAATAACTACAACATAACAACATTGCTACAACATTACTATAACATTACTATAACACCTGTTGTATTCAGCATTTCACTGTAAGGTCTACTACACCTGTTGTATTCAGCATTTCACTGTAAGGTCTACTACACCTGTTGTATTCAGCATTTCACTGTAAGGTCTACTACACCTGTTGTATTCAGCATTTCACTGTAAGGTCTACTACACCTGTTGTATTCAGCATTTCACTGTGAGGTCTACTACACCTGTTGTATTCAGCATTTCACTGTGAGGTCTACTACACCTGTTGTATTCAGCATTTTACTGTAAGGTCTACTACACCTGTTGTATTCAGCATTTCACTGTAAGGTCTACTACACCTGTTGTATTCAGCATTTCACTGTAAGGTCTACTACACCTGTTGTATTCAGCATTTCACTGTAATGTCTACTACACCTGTTGTATTCAGCATTTCACTGTAAGGTCTACTACACCTGTTGTATTCAGCATTTCACTGACTGTAAGGTCTACACCTGTTGTATTCAGCATTTCACTGTGAGGTCTACTACACCTGTTGTATTCAGCATTTCACTGTAAGGTCTACTACACCTGTTGTATTCAGCATTTCACTGTAAGGTCTACTACACCTGTTGTATTTGGCATTTCACTGTGAGGTCTACAACACCTGTTGTATTCAGCATTTCACTGTAAGGTCTACTACACCTGTTGTATTCAGCATTTTACTGTAAGGTCTACTACACCTGTTGTATTCAGCATTTCACTGTAAGGTCTACAACACCTGTTGTATTCAGCATTTCACTGTGAGGTCTACTACACCTGTTGTATTCAGCATTTCACTGTAAGGTATACTATACCTGTTGTAGTCAGCATTTCACTGTAATGTCTACTACACCTGGTGTATTTTGCTCATGTGACAAAGACAATTTGATTTGATGGTTCTTTGAGAATATTGAGTCTTCGTATGAATCAAACACCCCAGCAATGGCTCAACCCTTATCAACTACAACATTATTACAACATTTCTACAACTAGACAAAGTATCTCATCAGCCTCTTCCCTCTCACCTCTCCAGGTGGAATGAGTGGCTGTCCTATGACATCTACATGACGGACCTCCCTCACTCCGCTAGACTCTGTCTCTCCATCTGCAGCGTCAAGGGACGCAAGGGAGCCAAAGAGGTAGCTACCTCAACGCATATACTAACCTGTCTGTGGTACTAGTACTAACATATACTAACCTGTCTGTGGTACTAGTACTAACATATACTAACCTGTCTCTGGTACTAGTACTAACATATACTAACCTGTCTGTGGTACTAGTACTAACATATACTAACCTGTCTGTGGTACTAGTACTAACATATACTAACCTGTCTGTGGTACTAGTACTAACATATACTAACCTGTCTGTGGTACTAGTACTAACATATACTAACCTGTCTCTGGTACTAGTACTAACATATACTAACCTGTCTATGGTACTAGTACTAACATATACTAACCTGTCTATGGTACTAGTACTAACATATACTAACCTGTTTATGGTACTAGTACTAACATATACTAACCTGTCTCTGGTACTAGTACTAACATATACTAACCTGTCTATGGTACTAGTACTAACATATACTAACCTGTTTATGGTACTAGTACTAACATATACTAACCTGTCTATGGTACTAGTACTAACATATACTAACCTGTCTATGGTACTAGTACTAACATATACTAACCTGTTTATGGTACTAGTACTAACATATACTAACCTGTCTCTGGTACTAGTACTAACATATACTAACCTGTTTATGGTACTAGTACTAACATATACTAACCTGTCTATGGTACTAGTACTAACATATACTAACCTGTCTATGGTACTAGTACTAACATATACTAACCTGTCTATGGTACTAGTACTAACATATACTAACCTGTCTATGGTACGAGTACTAACATATACTAACATATACTAACCTGTCTATGGTACTAGTACTAACATATACTAACCTGTCTATGGTACTAGTACTAACATATACTAACCTGTCTATGGTACTAGTACTAACATATACTAACCTGTCTATTGTACTAGTACTAACATATACTAACCTGTCTATGGTACTAGTACTAACATATACTAACATATACTAACCTGTCTATGGTACTAGTACTAACATATACTAACCTGTCTATGGTACTAGTACTAACATATACTAACCTGTCTATGGTACGAATACTAACATATACTAACATATACTAACCTGTCTATGGTACTAGTACTAACATATACTAACCTGTCTATGGTACTAGTACTAACATATACTAACCTGTCTATGGTACTAGTACTAACATATACTAACCTGTCTATGGTACTAGTACTAACATATACTAACCTGTCTATGGTACTAGTACTAACATATACTAACCTGTCTATTGTACTAGTACTAACATATACTAACCTGTCTATGGTACTAGTACTAACATATACTAACATATACTAACCTGTCTATGGTACTAGTACTAACATATACTAACCTGTCTATGGTACTAGTACTAACATATACTAACCTGTCTATGGTACTAGTACTAACATATACTAACCTGTCTATGGTACTAGTACTAACATATACTAACCTGTCTATGGTACTAGTACTAACATATACTAACCTGTCTATGGTACTAGTACTAACATATACTAACCTGTCTATGGTACTAGTACTAACATATACTAACCTGTCTATGGTACTAGTACTAACATATACTAACCTGTCTATGGTACTAGTACTAACATATACTAACCTGTCTATGGTACTAGTACTAACATATACTAACCTGTCTATGGTACTAGTACTAACATATACTAACCTGTCTATGGTATTAGTACTAACATATACTAACCTGTCTATGGTACTAGTACTAACATATACTAACCTGTCTATGGTACTAGTACTAACATATACTAACCTGTCTATGGTACTAGTACTAACATATACTAACCTGTCTATGGTACTAGTACTAACATATACTAACCTGTCTATGGTATTAGTACTAACATATACTAACCTGTCTATGGTACTAGTACTAACATATACTAACCTGTCTATGGTACTAGTACTAACATATACTAACCTGTCTATGGTACTAGTACTAACATATACTAACGTGTGTGTGTGTGTGTGTGTGTGTGCGCGTGCGTGCGTAGGAGCACTGCCCGCTGGCGTGGGGCAACGTGAACTTGTTTGACTACAAGGACACGTTAGTGTGTGGAAAAGTAGCGCTCAGTCTGTGGCCAGTTCCTCACGGTTTAGAGGACCTGCTCAATCCCATCGGAGTGGCCGGATCCAACCCAAACAAGGTAAGGAACAACTAGGCTTTATGGTCAACTCCTGTCTGTCTGGATTGGTTGAAGATATACTTTTTAGCATTTAAATGTTTTATTGGATAGAGGAGGAGACCATGGGAAAGATGGACACACAAGCAGTGGGCTGGATTTGAACCCTGAGCTCTTTGGGGTTTTGTCACCTTGTGGCAAATGCTGATGTAAAAAACTGGCTTTAGTTAATGAGATGTATTTCTGCTTAACCTCATGTGATCTCTTCCTCACCCCGTAGGAAACTCCATGTGTTGAACTAGAGTTCTCATGATCTCTTCCTCACCCTGTAGGAAACTCCATGTGTTGAACTGGAGTTCTCATGATCTCTTCCTCACCCTGTAGGAAACTCCATGTGTTGAACTAGTTCTCATGATCTCTTCCTCACCCTGTAGGAAACTCCATGTGTTGAACTAGTTCTCATGATCTCTTCCTCACCCCGTAGGAAACTCCATGTGTTGAACTAGTTCTCATGATCTCTTTCTCACCCTGTAGGAAACTCCATGTGTTGAACTAGTTCTCATGATCTCTTCCTCACCCTGTAGGAAACTCCATGTGTTGAACTAGTTCTCATGATCTCTTCCTCACCCTGTAGGAAACTCCATGTGTTGAACTAGAGTTCTCATGATCTCTTCCTCACCCTGTAGGAAACTCAGTGTGTTGAACTAGAGTTCTCATGATCTCTTCCTCACCCTGTAGGAAACTCCATGTGTTGAACTGGAGTTCTCATGATCTCTTCCTCACCCTGTAGGAAACTCCATGTGTTGAACTAGTTCTCATGATCTCTTCCTCACCCTGTAGGAAACTCCATGTGTTGAACTGGAGTTCTCATGATCTCTTCCTCACCCCGTAGGAAACTCAGTGTGTTGAACTAGTTCTCATGATCTCTTCCTCACCCCGTAGGAAACTCAGTGTGTTGAACTGGAGTTCTCATGATCTCTTCCTCACCCTGTAGGAAACTCCATGTGTTGAACTAGAGTTCTCATGATCTCTTCCTCACCCTGTAGGAAACTCAGTGTGTTGAACTAGTTCTCATGATCTCTTCCTCACCCTGTAGGAAACTCAGTGTGTTGAACTGGAGTTCTCATGATCTCTTCCTCACCCTGTAGGAAACTCCATGTGTTGAACTAGAGTTCTCATGATCTCTTCCTCACCCTGTAGGAAACTCAGTGTGTTGAACTAGTTCTCATGATCTCTTCCTCACCCTGTAGGAAACTCAGTGTGTTGAACTGGAGTTCTCATGATCTCTTCCTCACCCTGTAGGAAACTCCATGTGTTGAACTAGAGTTCTCATGATCTCTTCCTCACCCTGTAGGAAACTCAGTGTGTTGAACTAGTTCTCATGATCTCTTCCTCACCCTGTAGGAAACTCCATGTGTTGAACTGGAGTTCTCATGGTTCAACCAGGTGGTCCTGTTTCCTGATGAACAGCAGATAGAGGAACACGCCAACTGGACCATCTCTAGAGAACTGGGCTACAACTACTGTCTAGGACTGGTGAGAGAACTGGGTTACAACTACTGTCTAGGACTGGTGAGAGAACTGGGCTATAACTACTGTCTAGGACTGGTGAGAGAACTGGGTTACAACTACTGTCTAGGACTGGTGAGAGAACTGGGCTATAACTACTGTCTAGGACTGGTGAGAGAACTGGGCTATAACTACTGTCTAGGACTGGTGAGAGAACTGGGCTATAACTACTGTCTAGGACTGGTGAGAGAACTGGGTTACAACTACTGTCTAGGACTGGTGAGGGAACTGGGCTATAGTGTGAGAACTGGGCTACAACTACTGTCTAGGACTGGTGAGAGAACTGGGCTATAACTACTGTCTAGGACTGGTGAGGGAACTGGGCTATAGTGTGAGAACTGGGCTACAACTACTGTCTAGGACTGGTGAGAGAACTGGGCTATAACTACTGTCTAGGACTGGTGAGAGAACTGGGCTATAACTACTGTCTAGGACTGGTGAGAGAACTGGGCTATAACTACTGTCTAGGACTGGTGAGGGAACTGGGCTATAGTGTGAGAACTGGGCTACAACTACTGTCTAGGACTGGTGAGAGAACTGGGCTAAAACTACTGCCTAGGACTGGTCAGATAACTGGGTTACAACTACTGTCTAGGACTGGTCAGAGAACTGGGCTATAACTACTGTCTAGGACTGGTGAGAGAACTGGGTTACAACTACTGTCTAGGACTGGTGAGAGAACTGGGCTACAACTACTGTCTAGGACTGGTGAGAGAACTGGGTTACAACTACTGTCTAGGACTGGTGAGGGAACTGGGCTATAGTGTGAGAACTGGGCTACAACTACTGTCTAGGACTGGTGAGAGAACTGGGCTATAACTACTGTCTAGGACTGGTGAGAGAACTGGGCTATAACTACTGTCTAGGACTGGTGAGAGAACTGGGCTATAACTACTGTCTAGGACTGGTGAGAGAACTGGGTTACAACTACTGTCTAGGACTGGTGAGAGAACTGGGCTATAACTACTGTCTAGGACTGGTGAGAGAACTGGGCTATAACTACTGTCTAGGACTGGTGAGAGAACTGGGTTACAACTACTGTCTAGGACTGGTGAGGGAACTGGGCTAAAACTACTGCCTAGGACTGGTCAGATAACTGGGTTACAACTACTGTCTAGGACTGGTCAGAGAACTGGGCTATAACTACTGTCTAGGACTGGTGAGAGAACTGGGCTACAACTACTGTCTAGGACTGGTCAGAGAACTGGGTTACAACTACTGTCTAGGACTGGTCAGAGAACTGGGTTACAACTACTGTCTAGGACTGGTCAGAGAACTGGGCTATAACTACTGTCTAGGACTGGTGAGGGAACTGGGCTATAGTGTGAGAACTGGGCTACAACTACTGTCTAGGACTGGTGAGAGAACTGGGCTAAAACTACTGCCTAGGACTGGTCAGATAACTGGGTTACAACTACTGTCTAGGACTGGTGAGAGAACTGGGCTACAACTACTGTCTAGGACTGGTCAGAGAACTGGGTTACAGCTACTGTCTAGGACTAGTGAGAGAACTGGGCTACAACTACTGTCTAGGACTGGTCAGAGAACTGGGTTACAACTACTGTCTAGGACTAGTGAGAGAACTGGGCTACAACTACTGTCTAGGACTGGTCAGAGAGTGAGTACTGGACAGACCTCCAGGTCTTTGGTGATGATGGTTTTGTGATGCTGTGTGTTTCAGAGTAGCAGGCTGGCGTGTGACAGTAGTGTGTCAGCGGCGGATGGTGAGCAGCTCAGGTCTCTCTGTAGCAGAGACCCTCTCTATGAGCTGTCTGAACAGGAGAAGGACTTTCTCTGGAGACACAGGTAACTGCTGTAGGTGGAGTGTGTGTCTGTCTCTTAGCCCAACTCTGTACCGTTCTATTGGCAAGAAACTGAAATATTGAGCCAAACTAGAATAGGTTTAGATAATACAAGCTGAACCAAATGCCCTCCCTCTCTCTCACCCTCTCTATCACACTCTCCATCCCTCCTTCCCTTCCTCCCTCTCACTCACACTCCCTCCCTCCCTCTCTCTCACACTCTCTATCCCTCCTTCCCTTCCTCTCTCTCTCTCACACTCTCCCTCCCTCCCTCTCTCTCACACTCCCTCCCTCCCTCTCTCTCACACTCTCCATCCCTCCTTCCCTTCCTCTCTCTCTCTCACACTCTCCCTCCCTCCCTCTCTCTCACACTCCCTCCCTCCCTCTCTCTCACACTCTCCATCCCTCCTTCCCTTCCTCTCTCTCTCTCACACTCTCCCTCCCTCCCTCTCTCTCACACTCCCTCCCTCCCTCTCTCTCACACTCTCCATCCCTCCTTCCCTTCCTCTCTCTCTCTCACACTCTCCATCCCTCCTTCCCTTCCTCTCTCTCTCACACTCTCCCTCCCTCCCTCTCTCACACTCTCCATCCCTCCCTCACTCTCACACTCTCCATCCCTCCTTCCCTTCCTCCCTCTCTCTCACACTCTCCCTCTCTCCCTCTCTCTCACACTCTCCCTCCCTCCCTCTCTATCACACTCTCCATCCCTCCTTCCCTTCCTCCCTCTCTCTCACACTCCCTCCCTCTCTCACTCTCCATCCCTCCTTCCCTTCCTCTCTCTCTCACACTCTCCCTCCCTCCCTCTCTCTCACACTCCCTCCCTCCCTCTCTCTCACACTCTCCATCCCTCCTTCCCTCCCTCCCTCTCTCTCACACTCTCCATCCCTCCTTCCCTTCCTCTCTCTCTCTCACACTCTCCATCCCTCCTTCCCTTCCTCTCTCTCTCTCACTCTCCATCCCTCCTTCCCTTCCTCTCTCTCTCTCTCCCTCCCTCCCTCTCTCACACTCTCCATCCCTCCCTCTCTCTCACACTCTCCATCCCTCCTTCCCTTCCTCTCTCTCACACTCTCCATCCCTCCCTCACTCTCACACTCTCCATCCCTCCTTCCCTTCCTCCCTCTCTCTCACACTCTCCCTCTCTCCCTCTCCCTCTCTCTTACACTCTCCCTCCCTCCCTCCCTCCCTCCCTCCCTCCCTCCCTCCCTCCCTCCCTCCCTCATCTTCTAGACATTACTGTGTGAACATTCCAGAGTCTCTTCCTAAGCTGCTGCTGTCAGTCAAATGGAACTCTAGAGATGAGTGGTCACAGGTATGGCTGTCTGTCAGTCTGTTTCTCCTCTAGAATACCTGTCTGTCATTCTGTTTCTCCTCTAGAATACCTGTCTGTCTGTCGGTCTGTTTCTCCTCTAGAATACATGTCTGTCTGTCGGTCTGTTTCTCCTCTAGAATACCTGTCTGTCAGTCTGTTTCTCCTCTAGAATACCTGTCTGTCAGTCTGTTTCTCCTCTAGAATACCTGTCTGTCAGTCTGTTTCTCCTCTAGAATACCTGTCTGTCTGTCGGTCTGTTTCTCCTCTAGAATACCTGTCTGTCTGTCGGTCTGTTTCTCCTCTAGAATACCTGTCTGTCAGTCTGTTTCTCCTCTAGAATACCTGTCTGTCTGTCAGTCTGTTTCTCCTCTAGAATACCTGTCTGTCTGTCAGTCTGTTTCTCCACTAGAATACCTGTCTGTCTGTTTGTCCTCTAGAATACCTGTCTGTCGGTCTGTTTCTCCTCTAGAATACCTGTATGTCTGTCTGTCGGTCTGTTTCTCCTCTAGAATACCGGTCTGTCTATCTGTCTGTTTCTCCACGAGAATACCTGTCTGTCTGTCTCTCTGTCTGTTTCTTCAGTAGAGTACATGTCTGTCTGTTTCTCCTCTAGAATACATGTCTGTCTGTTTCTCCACTACAATACCTGTATGTCTGTTTTTCTACTAGAATACCTGTCTGTCTGTTTCTCCACTAGAATACCTGTCTGTCTGTTTCTCTTCTAGAATACATGTCTGTCTGTTTTTCCTTTAGAATACCTGTCTGTCTGTTTCTCCACTAGAATACCTGTCTGTCTGTCTGTCTGTCTGTTTCTCCTCTAGAATACCTGTCTGTCTGTCGGTCTGTTTCTCCTCTAGAATACCTGTCTGTCTGTCTGTCTGTCTGTTTCTCCACGATAATACCTGTCTATCTGTCTGTCTCTCTGTTCTCCAGTAGAATACATGTCTGTCTGTTTCTCCACTAGAATACCTGTCTGTCTGTTTCTCTTCTAGAATACATGTCTGTCTGTTTTTCCTTTAGAATACCTGTCTGTCTGTTTCTCCACTAGAATACCTGTCTGTCTGTCTGTCTGTTTCTCCTCTAGAATACCTGTCTGTCTGTCGGTCTGTTTCTCCTCTAGAATACCTGTCTGTCTGTCTGTTTCTCCACGATAATACCTGTCTATCTGTCTGTCTCTCTGTTCTCCAGTAGAATACATGTCTGTCTGTTTCCCCTCTAGAATACCTGTCTGTCCGTTTCTCCACTAGAATGCCTGTCTGTCTGTCTGTTCTCCACTAGAATACCTGTCTGTCTGTTTCTCCACTAGAATACCTGTCTGTCTGTTTCTCCACTAGAATGCCTGTCTGTCTGTCTGTTCTCCTATAGAATACCTGTCTGTCTGTTTCTCCACTGGAATACCTGTCTGTCTGTTTCTCCACTAGAATACCTGTCTGTCTGTTTCTCCACTGGAATACCTGTCTGTCTGTTTCTCCACTAGAATACCTGTCTGTCTGTTTCTCCTCTAGAATACCTGTCTGTCTGTTTCTCCCCTAGAATACATGTCTGTCTGTTTAACTTCTAGAATATCTGTCTGTCTGTTTCTCCTCTAGAATACCTGTCTGTCTGTTTCTTCTCTAGAATACCTGTCTGTCTGTTTTTCCTCTAGAATACATATCTGTCTGTTCTCCTCTAGAATACCTGTCTGTCTGTTTCTCCCCTAGAATACATGTATGTCTGTTTAACTTCTAGAATATCTGTCTGTCTATTTCTCCACTGGAATACCTGTCTGTCTGTTTCTCTTCCAGAATACCTATTTGTCTGTTTCTCCACTAGAATACCTATCTGTCTCTGTCTGTCTGTCTGTTTCTCCTCTAGAATACCTGTCTGTCTGTCTGTCTATCTGTTTCTCCACGATAATACCTGTCTATCTGTCTGTCTCTCTGTTTCTCCAGTAGAATACCTGTCTGTCTGTTTCTCCTCTAGAATACCTGTCTGTCTGTTTCTCCTCTAGAATACCTGTCTGTCTGTTTCTCCCCTAGAATACCTGTCTGTCTGTTTCTCCTCTAGAATACCTGTCTGTCTGTTTTTCCTCTAGAATACATGTCTGTCTGTTCTCCTCTAGAATACATGTCTGTCTGTTTTTCCTCTAGAATACCTGTCTGTCTGTTTCTCCCCTAGAATACATGTATGTCTGTTTAACTTCTAGAATATCTGTCTGTCTGTTTCTCCACTAGAATACCTGTCTGTCTGTTTCTCTTCCAGAATACCTATCTGTCTGTTTCTCCACTAGAATACCTATCTGTCTCTGTCTGTCTGTCTGTTTCTCCTCTAGAATACCTGTCTGTCTGTCTGTCTGTCTATCTGTTTCTCCACGATAATACCTGTCTATCTGTCTGTCTCTCTGTTTCTCCAGTAGAATACCTGTCTGTCTGTTTCTCTTCTATAATACCTGTCTGTATGTTTCTCTTCTAGAATACCTGTCTGTCTGTTTCTCCACTAGAATACCTGTATGTCTATTTCTCCACTAGAATACCTGTCTGTCTGTTTCTCCACTAGAATACATGTCTGTCTGTTTCTCTTCCAGAATACCTGTCTGTCTGTTTCTCTTCTAGAATACATTTCTGTTTTTATTTTTTATTTTTTTACATTTTATTTCACCTTTATTAGAGCAGGTAGGCCAAATAATTGATGAAGTAATTACAATTTAGCATTAACACTGGAGTGATGGATGTGCATAAGATTATGTGGAGATACTGGGGTGCAAAAGAACAAAACAAATATATAACAATATGGGGATGAGGTAGTTGGGTGGGCTGTTTACAGATGGGCAGGTGCAATGATCTGTAAGCTGCTCTGACTGCTGGTGCTTAAAGTTAGTGAGGGAGATCTAAGACTCCAGCTTCAGTGATTTTTGCAGTTCTTTCTAGTCATTGGCATCAGAGAACTGGAAGGAAAGGCGACCAAAGATGGTGTAGGCTTTGGGGATGATCAGTGAAATATACCTGCTTGAGCGCGAGCTACGGGTGGATGTTGCTATGGTGACCAGTGAGCTGAAATAAGGTTGGGCTTTACCTAGCAGAGACTTGTAGATAACCTGTAGCCAGTGGGTTTTGTGCCGAATATGTAGCGAGGGCAAGCCAACGAGAGCATACAGGTCGCAGTGCTGAGTAGTATATGGGGCTTTGGTGACAAAATGGATGGCACTGTGATAGACTACATCCAATTTGCTGAGAAGAGTGTTGGAGGCTATTTTGTAAATGACATCGTTGAGGATCGGTAGAATAGTCAGTTTTACGAGGTTATGTTTGGCAGCATGAGTTGCTTTGTTACGAAATAGGATGCCGATTCTAGATTTAATTTTGGATTGGAGATGCTTAATGTGGGTCTGGAAGGAGAGTTTACAGTCTAACCAGACACCTAGGTATTTGTAGTTGTCCACATATTCTAAGTCAGAACCGTCCAGAGTAGTGATGCTGGACGGGCGGACAGGTGCGGGCAGCGATCGGTTGAAGAAAATGCATTTAGTTTTACTTGCATTTAAGAACAGTTGGAGGCCACGGAAGGAGAGTTGTATGGCATTGAAGCTTGTCTGGAGGTTAGTTAACAGTGTCCAAAGAAGGGCCAGAAGTATACAGAATGGTGTCATCTGCGTAGAGGTGGATCAGAGAATCACCAGCCGCAAGAGCGACATCATTGATATATACAGAGAAGAGAGTCGGCCCGAGAATTGAACCCTGTGGCACCCCCATAGAGACTGCCAGAGGTCCGGACAGCAGGCCCTCTGATTTGACACACTGAACTCAATCAGAGAAGTAGTTGGTGAACCAGGCGAGGCAGAAGAAGCCAAGGCTGTTTAGTCTGCCGATATGAATGCGGTGGCCTGGCCTTGGCTGCACAGTAATGTCTCTTATCGATGGCGGTTATGATGTTGTTTAGGACCTTGAGCATGGCTGAGGTGCACCCTCTCTCTCTCTCTCTCTCTCTCTTCTCTCTCTCTCAATCTCTCTCTCTTCTCTCTCTCTCTCTCTTCTCTCTCTCTCTTTCTTTCTCTCTCTCTCCTCTCTCTCTCTGTATCTGTCACTCTGTCTCTCTCTCTCCTCTCTGTCTCTGTCTCTCTCCTCTCTCTCTCTCTCTCTCTCTCTCTCTCTCTCCTCTTTCTCTCTCTGTCTCTGTCTTCCTCTCTGTCCTCTCTCTGACTCTCTCTCTGTCTCTCTTCCTCTCCTCTCTCTCTCTCCTCTGTCTCTCTCTCTCTCTCTCTCTCCCTCTCTGTGTCCTCCACCCCCTCTCCCTCTCCTCACTCTCTCTCTCTGTCTCTCTCTCTCTGTCTCCTCTTCTCTCTCTCTCTCTCTCTGTCTCCCTCTCTGTGTGTCCTCTGCCCCCCTCTCTCCGTCTCTGTGTGTCCTCCGCCCCCCTCTCTCCTCTCTCTCTCTCCCTCTCTGTGTCCTCCGCCCCCTCTCTCCCTCTCTCTGTCTCCTCTTCTCTCCCTCTCTCCCTCTGTCTCCCTCTCTGTGTGTCCTCCGCCCACCTCTCTCCTCTCCTCTCTCTCTCTCCCTCTGTGTCCTCCGCCCCCCTCTCTCCCTCTCCTCTCTCTCTCTCTCTGTCTCTCTCTCTGTCTCCCTCTCTGTGTGTCCTCCGCCCCCCTCTCTCCCTCTGTCTCCCTCTCTGTGTGTCCTCCGCCCCCCTCTCTCCCTCTGTCTCCCTCTCTGTGTGTCCTCCGCCCCCCTCTCTCCTCTCTCTCTCTCTCTCTCTCTCTCTCTCTCCCTCTCCCTCTCTGTGTCCTCCGCCCCCCTCTAGATGTACTGTTTATTGCGTGACTGGCCCCTGATGCAACCAGAGAGTGCCCTGGAGCTGTTGGACTGTAACTTTCCTGACCCCATGGTTCGAGAGTTCGCCCTGCGTTGCCTCGTACAGGGCCTCACTGACGACAAGCTCAGCCAGTACCTTCTGCAGCTAGTACAGGTCTGTCAGTCTGTCTGTTTGTGTCTGTCTGTCTGTCTGTCTGTCTGTCTGTCTGTCTGTCTGTTAGTGTCTGTCTGTCTGTCTATACTGTCTGTCTGTCTGTCTGTCTGTCTGTCTGTCTGTCTGTCTGTCTGTCTGTCTGTCTGTCTGTCTATACTGTCTGTCTATACTGTCTGTCTGTCTGTCTGTCTGTCTGTCTGTCTGTCTGTCTGTCTGTCTGTCTGTCTGTCAATTGTCAAGAGAGGATCTCCATTGAAAATGCCTTGTAGTCTAACACTAGGCTTAATCTTTCTCTGGACCCATAGTGTACATTTGTTCCATTTCTCAGGTGTTGAAGTATGAGATGTACCTGGACAACCCTCTGGCCAGGTTCCTCATTAAGAAGGCTCTGACTAACCAGAGGATAGGACATTTCTTCTTCTGGCATCTCAAGTAAGTCTACTCTATAACGCCCTATTCCCTGCCTAGTGCACTACTATAACACCCTATTCCCTGCCTAGTGCACTACTATAACACCCTATTCACCCAACCTAGTGCACTACTATAACGCCCTATTCACCCTCCCTAGTTCACTACTATAACACCCTATTCCCTGCCTAGTGCACTACTATAACACCCTATTCACCCTCCCTAGTGCACTACTATAACGCCCTATTCCCTGCCTAGTGCACTACTATAACACCCTATTCACCCAACCTAGTGCACTACTATAACGCCCTATTCACCCTCCCTAGTTCACTACTATAACACCCTATTCCCTGCCTAGTGCACTACTATAACACCCTATTCACCCTCCCTAGTGCACTACTATAACGCCCTATTCCCTGCCTAGTGCACTACTATAACACCCTACCTAGAGCACTACTATAACTCCCTGTTCACCCTGACTAGTGTACTACTATAACACCCTTTTCACCCTACCTAGTGCACTACTATAACACCCTACCTAGTGTACTACTATAACACCCTTTTCACCCTACCTAGTGCACTACTATAACACCCTATTCCCTGCCTAGTGCACTACTATAACACCCTACCTAGAGCACTACTATAACTCCCTGTTCACCCTGCCTAGTGTACTACTATAACACCCTTTTCACCCTACCTAGTGCACTACTATAACACCCTACCTAGTGCACTACTATAACACCCTATTCCCTGCCTAGTGCACTACTATAACACCCTATTCCCTGCCTAGTGCACTACTATAACACCCTACCTAGTGCACTACTATAACACCCTATTCCCTGCCTAGTGCACTACTATAACACCCTATTCCCTGCCTAGTGCACTACTATAACACACTACCTAGTGCACTACTATAACATCCTATTCACTGCCTAGTGCACTACTATAACACCCTATTCCCTGCCTAGTGTACTACTATAACACCCTATTCACCCAACCTAGTGCACTACTATAACACCCTATTCCCTACCTAGTGCACTACTATAACACCCTATTCCCTGCCTAGTGCACTACTATAACACCCTGTTCACCCTCCCTAGTGCACTACTATAACACCCTGTTCACCCTCCCTAGTGCACTACTATAACACCCTGTTCACCCTACCTAGTGCACTACTATAACACCCTGTTCACCCTCCCTAATGCACTACTATAACACCCTGTTCACCTTACCTAGTGCACTACTAAACCACCCTGTTGACCCTCCCTAGTGCACTACTATAACACCCTGTTCACCTTCCCTAGTGCACTACTATAACACCCTGTTCACCCTCCCTAGTGCACTACTAAAACACCCTGTTCACCCTCCCTAGTGCACTACTATAACACCTTATTCACCCTCCCTAGTGCACTACTATAACACACTGTTCACCCTACCTAATGCACTACTAAAACACCCTGTTCACCCTCCCTAGTGCACTACTATAACACCTTATTCACCCTACCTAGTGTACTACTATAACACCTAATTCACCCTCCCTAGTGCACTACTATAACACACTGTTCACCCTACCTAATGCACTACTATAACACCCTGTTCACCCAACCTAGTGCACTACTATAACACCCTGTTCACCCTCCCTAGTGCACTACTATAACACCCTGTTCACCCTCCCTTGTGCACTACTATAACACCCTGTTCACCCTCCCTAGTGCACTACTATAACACCCTGTTCACCCTCCCTAGTGCACTACGATAACACCCTGTTCACCCTCCCTAGTGCACTACTAAACCACCCTGTTCACCCTCCCTAGTGAACTACTATAACACCCTGTTCACCCTCCCTAGTGCACTACTATAACACCCTGTTCACCCTCCCTAGTGCACTACTATAACACCCTGTTCACCCTCCCTAGTGCACTACTATAACACCCTGTTCACCCTCCCTAGTGCACTACTATAACACCCTGTTCCATTTGTAGATTTAACTTCCTGACTGATGTCTTGAGATGTTGCTTCAATATATCCACATAATTTTCTTGCCTCATGATGCATTTATTTTGTGAAGTGCACCAGTCCCTCCTGCAGCAAAGCACCCCCATATCATAATGCTGCCACCCCCGTGCTTCACGGTGTGATGTTCTTCGGCTTGCAAGCCTCCCCCTTTTTCCTCCAAACATAACAATGGTCATTATGCCAAACAGTTTTATTTTTGTTTCATCAGACCAGAGGACATTTCTCCAAAAAGCTCTAAGATCTACTTAATGAGCACCGTAGCTCATATTGCTACTTAATGAGCACCGTAGCTCATATATCTACTTAATGAGCACCGTAGCTCATATTGCTACTTCATGAGCACCGTTGCTCATATATCTACTTAATGAGCACCGTAGCTCTAATATCTACTTAATGAGCACCGTAGCTTATATAGCTACTTAATGAGCACCGTAGCTCATATTGCTACTTAATGAGCACCGTTGCTCATATATCTACTTAATGAGCACCGTAGCTCTAATATCTACTTAATGAGCACCGTAGCTTATATAGCTACTTAATGAGCACCGTAGCTCATATTGCTACTTAATGAGCACTGTGGCTCTAATATCTACTTAATGAGCACCGTAGCTCTAATATCTACTTAATGAGCACCGCAGCTGTAATATCTACTTAATGAGCACTGTAGCTCATATAGCTACTTAATGAGCACCGTAGCTGTAATATCTACTTAATGAGCACTGTAGCTCATATAGCTACTTAATGAGCACCGTCGCTCTAATATTTACTTAATGAGCACTGTAGCTCATATAGCTACTTAATGAGCACCGTCGCTCTAATATTTACTTAATGAGCACTGTAGCTCTAATATCTACTTAATGAGCACTGTAGCTCATATAGCTACTTCATGAGCACCGTCACTCTAATATTTACTTAATGAGCACTGTAGCTCATATATCTACTTAATGAGCACCGCAGCTCATATTGCTAGTTAATGAGCACCGTAGCTCATATATCTCCTTAATGAGCACCGTAGCTCTAATATCTACTTACTGAGCACCGTAGCTCATATATCTCCTTAATGAGCACTGTAGCTCATATATCTCCTTAATGAGCACCGTAGCTATAATATCTACTTACTGAGCACCGTAGCTTATATAGCTACTTAATGAGCACCGCAGCTCATATTGCTACTTAATGAGCACCGTAGCTCATATAACTTTGTCATTATACTTATAGCTACTTTATTGACTCAACGCTGTGCTTGGTTCCGGGATTCTATTAGATTACTACTACTACTACTACTAGATTTATAATCCACTACTATTAGATTTATAGTCCACTACTATTAGATTTATAGTCCATTAATATTAGATTTATAGTCCACTACTCCTGACCAGAGCCTAACTCTATTAATGATTAATCCCTCTATCTCTGTCTCTCTCTGTCTCTCTCTGTCTCTCTCTGTCTCTCTGTCTCTCTGTCTCTCTCTGTCTCTCTCTGTCTCTCTCTGTCTCTCTCTCTCTCTATGTCTCTCTCTGTCTCTCTCTGTCTCTCTCTGTCTCTCTCTGTCTCTCTCTGTCTCTCTCTGTCTCTCTCTGTCTCTCTCTCTCTCTATGTCTCTCTCTGTCTCTCTCTGTCTCTCTGTCTCTCTGTCTCTCTCTGTCTCTCTCTGTCTCTCTGTCTCTCTCTGTCTCTCTCTCTCTCTGTCTCTCTCTGTCTCTCTCTGTCTCTCTCTGTCTCTCTGTCTCTCTCTGTCTCTCTCTGTCTCTCTCTGTCTCTCTCTGTCTCTCTCTGTCTCTCTCTGTCTCTCTCTGTCTCTCTCTGTCTCTCTCTGTCTCTCTCTGTCTCTCTCTGTCTCTCTGTCTCTCTCTATGTCTCTCTCTGTCTCTCTCTGTCTCTCTCTGTCTCTCTCTGTCTCTCTCTGTCTCTCTCTGTCTCTCTCTCTCTCTCTATGTCTCTCTCTGTCTCTCTCTCTCTCTCTATGTCTCTCTCTGTCTCTCTCTCTGTCTCTCTCTCTGTCTCTCTCTGTCTCTCTCTGTCTCTCTCTCTGTCTCTCTCTGTCTCTCTCTGTCTCTCTCTGTCTCTCTCTGTCTCTCTCTGTCTCTCTCTGTCTCTCTCTGTCTCTCTCTGTCTCTCTCTGTCTCTCTCTGTCTCTCTGTCTCTCTCTGTCTCTGTCTCTGTCTCTCTCTGTCTCTCTCTCTGTCTCTGTCTCTCTCTGTCTCTCTGTCTCTCTCTCTGTCTCTCTGTCTCTCTCTGTCTCTCTCTCTCAGGTCAGAGATGCACAATAAGACTGTGTCCAGGAGGTTTGGTCTGCTGTTGGAAGCCTTCTGTAGAGCCTGTGGGATGTACCTCAAACATCTCAACAGACAGGTGAATATTATATTATTATGTTTTTGTTGTTGTTGTTGTTTTTGTTGTTGTTATTAGTATTATTATTCCAGGTGGAAGCGATGGATAAACTGGTGAACCTCACAGACACACTGAAACAGGAGAAGAAAGATGAGACACAGAAGGTAAGACACACCCGCTACGGATTTACATACACACACACACGCTTCGGATTTACATATATACACACACACACACTACAGATTTACATACACACACACACTTTACTTTCTATGCTTATTGATCGGATAGTGTTCTGGTGGTATGACTCTGTGTTGATTGGTCGATGTATCTGAACCTTGTGATTTGACTGGTTGCCAGACCCAGATGAAGTTCCTGGTAGAACACATGTCGAGGCCAGACTACATGGAGTCTCTACAAGGCTTCGTCTCTCCACTGAACCCTGTTCACCAGCTAGGAAACCTCAGGTACACACACACAGTCCATGCTATTTTGAGACCTTGGGATGTCAATACCACATTAAAGTTGAAATGTAAAATTGTGAGAGTGTAGAAGTAGACAGGGTTAGGGTGGAGCTGGAGAGAGGGTTAGGGTGGAGAAGTAGACAGGGTTAGGGTGGAGCTGGAGAGAGGGTTAGGGTGGAGAAGAAGACAGGGTTAGGGTGGAGAGGTAGACAGGGTTAGGGTGGAGAAGTTGACAGGGTTAGGGTGGAGAGGTATACAGGGTTAGGGTGGAGAGGCAGACAGGGTTAGGGTGGAGAGGTAGACAGGGTAAGGGTGGAGCTGGAGAGAGGGTTAGGGTGGAGAGGTAGAGAGGGTTAGGGTGGAGAGGTAGACAGGGTTAGGGTGGAGAGGTAGACAGGGTTAGGGTGGAGAAGTAGACAGGGTTAGGGTGGAGAAGTAGACAGGGTTAGGGTGGAGAAGTAGACAGGATTAGGGTGGGGCAGGAGAGAGGGCTAGGGTGGAGAGGTAGACAGGGTTAGGGTGGAGCTGGAGAGAGGGTTAGGGTGGAGAGGTAGAGAGGGTTAGGGTGGAGAGGTAGACAGGGTTAGGGTGGAGAGGTAGACAGGGTTAGGGTGGAGAAGTAGACAGGGTTAGGGTGGAGAAGTAGACAGGGTTAGGGTGGAGAAGTAGACAGGATTAGGGTGGGGCAGGAGAGAGGGCTAGGGTGGAGAGGTAGACAGGGTTAGGGTGGAGCTGGAGAGAGGGTTAGGGTGGAGAGGTAGAGAGGGTTAGGGTGGAGAGGTAGACAGGGTTAGGGTGGAGAGGTAGACAGGGTTAGGGTGGAGAAGTAGACAGGGTTAGGGTGGAGAAGTAGACAGGGTTAGGGTGGAGATGTAGACAGGGTTAGGGTGGAGCAGGAGAGAGGATTAGGGTGGAGAGGTAGACAGGCTTAGGGTGGAGAGGTAGACAGGCTTAGGGTGGAGAGGTAGACAGGGTTAGGGTGGAGAGGTAGACAGGGTTAGGGTGGAGAGGTAGACAGGGTTAGGGTGGAGAGGTAGACAGGGTTAGGGTGGAGAGGTAGACAGGGTTAGGGTGGAGAGGTAGACAGGGTCAGGGTTAGGGTGGAGAAGTAGACAGGGTTGGGGTGGAGAAGTAGACAGGGTTAGGGTGGAGAAGTAGACAGGATTAGGGTGGAGAAGTAGACAGGGTTAGGGTGTAGAGGTAGACAGGATTAGGGTGGAGCTGAATTGAGGGTTAGGGTGGAGACGTAGACAGGGTTCGGGTGGAGCTGGAGAGGGTTAGGGTGGAGAAGTAGACAGGGTTAGGGTGGAGAAGTTGACAGGGTTAGGGTGGAGAGGTATACAGGGTTAGGGTGGAGAGGCAGACAGGGTTAGGGTGGAGCTGGAGAGAGGGTTAGGGTGGAAAAGTAGACAGGATTAGGGTGGGGCAGGAGAGAGGGCTAGGGTGGAGAGGTAGACAGGGTTAGGGTGGAGCTGGAGAGAGGGTTAGGGTGGAGAAGAAGACAGGGTTAGGGTGGAGAGGTAGACAGGGTTAGGGTGGAGAAGTTGACAGGGTTAGGGTGGAGAGGTATACAGGGTTAGGGTGGAGAGGCAGACAGGGTTAGGGTGGAGCTGGAGAGAGGGTTAGGGTGGAAAAGTAGACAGGATTAGGGTGGGGCAGGAGAGAGGGCTAGGGTGGAGAGGTAGACAGGGTTAGGGTGGAGCTGGAGAGAGGGTTAGGGTGGAGAGGTAGAGAGGGTTAGGGTGGAGAGGTAGACAGGGTTAGGGTGGAGAGGTAGACAGGGTTAGGGTGGAGAAGTAGACAGGGTTAGGGTGGAGAAGTAGACAGGGTTAGGGTGGAGAGGTAGACAGGGTTAGGGTGGAGAGGTAGACAGGGTTAGGGTGGAGAGGTAGACAGGCTTAGGGTGGAGAGGTAGACAGGCTTAGGGTGGAGAGGTAGACAGGGTTAGGGTGGAGAGGTAGACAGGGTTAGGGTGGAGAGGTAGACAGGGTTAGGGTGGAGAGGTAGACAGGGTTAGGGTGGAGAGGTAGACAGGGTCAGGGTTAGGGTGGAGAAGTAGACAGGGTTGGGGTGGAGAAGTAGACAGGGTTAGGGTGGAGAAGTAGACAGGATTAGGGTGGAGAAGTAGACAGGGTTAGGGTGTAGAGGTAGACAGGATTAGGGTGGAGCTGAATTGAGGGTTAGGGTGGAGACGTAGACAGGGTTCGGGTGGAGCTGGAGAGGGTTAGGGTGGAGAAGTAGACAGGGTTAGGGTAGAGAGGTAGACAGGGTTAGGGTGGAGAGGTAGACAGGGTTAGGGTGGAGAAGTAGACAGGGTTAGGGTGGAGCTGGAGAGAGGATTAGGGTGGAGAGGTAAACAGGGTTAGGGTGGAGAGGTAGACAGGGTTAGGGTGGAGAGGTAGACAGGGTTAGGCTGGAGAAGTAGACAGGGTTAGGGTGGAGAAGTAGAGAGGGTTAGGGTGGAGAGGTAGACAGGGTTAGGGTGGAGCTGGAGAGAGGGTTAGGGTGGAGAAGTAGACAGGTTTAGGGTGGAGAGGTAGACAGGGTTAGGGTGGAGCTGGAGAGAGGGTTAGGGTGGAGAAGTAGACAGGGTAAGGGTGGAGAGGTAGAGAGAGTTAGGGTGGAGAAGTAGACAGGGTTAGGGTGGAGAGGTAGACAGGGTAAGGATGGAGAGGTAGAGAGAGTTAGGGTGGAGAAGTAGACAGGGTTAGGGTGGAGCTGGAGAGAGTGTTAGGGTGGAGAACAAGACAGGGTTAGGGTGGAGAGGTAGACAGGGTTAGGGTGGAGAAGTAGACAGGGTTAGGGTGGAGAGGTAGACAGGGTTAGGTGGAGAAGTAGACAGGGTTAGGGTGGAGAAGTAGACAGGGTTAGGGTGGAGAAGTAGACAGGCTTAGGGTGGAGAGGTAGACAGGGTTAGGTGGAGAAGTAGACAGGGTTAGGGTGGAGAAGTAGACAGGGTTAGGGTGGAGAAGTAGACAGGGTTAGGGTGGAGCTAGAGAGAGTGTTAGGGTGGAGAACAAGACAGGGTTAGGGTGGAGAGGTAGACAGGGTTAGGGTGGAGAAGTAGACAGGGTTAGGGTGGAGAGGTAGACAGGGTAAGGGTGGAGCTGGAGAGAGGGTTAGGGTGGAAAAGTAGACAGGATTAGGGTGGAGAAGTAGACAGGGTTAGGGTGGAGAGGTAGACAGGGTTAGGGTGGAGAAGTAGACAGGGTTAGGGTGGAGAGGTAGACAGGGTTAGGGTGGAGCTGGAGAGAGGGTTAGGGTGGAAAAGTAGACAGGATTAGGGTGGAGAAGTAGAGAGGGTTAGGGTGGAGAAGTAGACAGGGTTGGGGTGGAGAAGTAGATAGGGTTAGGGTGGAGCTGGAGAGAGGATTAGGGTGGAGAGGTAGACAGGGTTAGGGTGGAGAGGTAGACAGGGTTAGGGTGGAGAAGTAGACAGGGTTAGGGTGGAGAAGTAGACAGGGTTAGGGTGGAGAAGTAGACAGGGTTAGGGTGGAGAGGTAGACAGGGTTAGGGTGGAGAAGTAGACAGGGTCAGGGTTAGGGTGGAGAAGTAGACAAGGTTAGGGTGGAGAGGTAGACAAGGTTAGGGTGGAGAGGTAGACAGGATTAGGGTGGAGAGGTAGACAGGGTTAGGGTGGAGAGGTAGACAGGGTTAGGGTGGAGAGGTAGACAGGGTTAGGGTGGAGAGGTAGACAGGGTTAGGGTGGAGAGGTTGACAGGGTTAGGGTGGAGAGGTTGACAGGGTTAGGGTGGAGAGGTTGACAGGGTTAGGGTGGAGAGGTAGACAGGGTTAGGGTGGAGAGGTAGACAGGGTTAGGGTGGAGAGGTAGACAGGGTTAGGGTGGAGAAGTAGAGAGGGTTAGGGTGGAGAGGTAGACAGGGTTAGGGTGGAGCTGGAGAGAGGGTTAGGGTGGAGAAGTAGACAGGGTTAGGGTGGAGAGGTAGACAGGGTTAGGGTGGAGCTGGAGAGAGGGTTAGGGTGGAGAAGTAGACAGGGTAAGGGTGGAGAGGTAGACAGGGTTAGGGTGGAGAGGTAGACAGGGTTAGGGTGGAGAGGTAGACAGGGTTAGGGTGGAGAGGTAGACAGGGTTAGGGTGGAGAGGTAGACAGGGTTAGGGTGGAGAGGTAGACAGGGTTAGGGTGGAGAAGTAGACAGGGTCAGGGTTAGGGTGGAGAAGTAGACAGGGTTAGGGTGGAGAGGTAGACAGGGTTGGGGTGGAGAAGTAGACAGGATTAGGGTGGAGAAGTAGACAGGGTTAGGGTGTAGAGGTAGACAGGATTAGGGTGGAGCTGAATTGAGGGTTAGGGTGGAGACGTAGACAGGGTTCGGGTGGAGCTGGAGAGAGGGTTAGGGTGGAGAAGTAGACAGGGTTAGGGTGGAGAGGTAGACAGGGTTAGGGTGGAGAGGTAGACAGGGTTAGGGTGGAGAGGTAGACAGGGTTAGGGTGGAGAGGTAGACAAGGTTAGGGTGGAGAGGTAGACAGGGTTAGGGTGGAGAAGTAGACAGGGTCAGGGTTAGGGTGGAGAAGTAGACAGGGTTAGGGTGGAGAGGTAGACAGGGTTGGGGTGGAGAAGTAGACAGGGTTAGGGTGGAGAAGTAGACAGGATTAGGGTGGAGAAGTAGACAGGGTTAGGGTGTAGAGGTAGACAGGATTAGGGTGGAGCTGAATTGAGGGTTAGGGTGGAGACGTAGACAGGGTTCGGGTGGAGCTGGAGAGAGGGTTAGGGTGGAGAAGTAGACAGGGTTAGGGTGGAGAGGTAGACAGGGTTAGGGTGGAGAGGTAGACAGGGTTAGGGTGGAGAAGTAGACAGGATTAGGGTGGAGAAGTAGACAGGGTTAGGGTGGAGCTGGAGAGAGTGTTAGGGTGGAGCTGGAGAGAGGATTAGGGTGGAGAGGTAGACAGGCTTAGGGTGGAGAGGTAGACAGGGTTAGGGTGGAGAAGTAGACAGGGTTAGGGTGGAGCTAGAGAGAGTGTTAGGGTGGAGAACAAGACAGGGTTAGGGTGGAGAGGTAGACAGGGTTAGGGTGGAGAAGTAGACAGGGTTAGGGTGGAGAGGTAGACAGGGTAAGGGTGGAGCTGGAGAGAGGGTTAGGGTGGAAAAGTAGACAGGATTAGGGTGGAGAGGTAGACAGGGTTAGGGTGGAGCTGGAGAGTGGGTTAGGGTGGAGCTGGAGAGAGGGTTAGGGTGGAGAAGTAGACAGGGTTAGGGTGGAGAGGTAGACATTGTTAGGGTGGAGAGGTAGACAGGGTTAAGGTGGAGAAGTAGACAGGGTTAGGGTGGAGAGGTAGACAGGGTTAGGGTGGAGAAGTAGACAGGGTTAGGGTGGAGAGGTAGACAGGGTTAGGGTGGAGCTGGAGAGAGGGTTAGGGTGGAAAAGTAGACAGGATTAGGGTGGAGAAGTAGAGAGGGTTAGGGTGGAGAAGTAGACAGGGTTGGGGTGGAGAAGTAGATAGGGTTAGGGTGGAGCTGGAGAGAGGATTAGGGTGGAGAGGTAGACAGGGTTAGGGTGGAGAGGTAGACAGGGTTAGGGTGGAGAGGTAGACAGGGTTAGGGTGGAGAGGTAGACAGGGTTAGGGTGGAGAAGTAGACAGGGTTAGGGTGGAGAGGTAGACAGGGTTAGGGTGGAGAAGTAGACAGGGTTAGGGTGGAGCTGGAGAGAGGGTTAGGGTGGAGAGGTAGACAGGGTTAGGGTGGAGAAGTAGACAAGGTTAGGGTGGAGAGGTAGACAAGGTTAGGGTGGAGAGGTAGACAGAATTAGGGTGGAGAGGTAGACAGGGTTAGGGTGGAGAGGTAGACAGGGTTAGGGTGGAGAGGTAGACAGGGTTAGGGTGGAGAGGTTGACAGGGTTAGGGTGGAGAGGTAGACAGGGTTAGGGTGGAGAGGTAGACAGGGTTAGGGTGGAGAGGTAGACAGGGTTAGGGTGGAGAGGTAGACAGGGTTAGGGTGGAGAGGTAGACAGGGTTAGGGTGGAGAGGTAGACAGGGTTAGGGTGGAGAGGTAGACAGAGTTAGGGTGGAGAAGTAGACAGGGTCAGGGTTAGGGTGGAGAAGTAGACAGGGTTAGGGTGGAGAGGTAGACAGGGTTGGGGTGGAGAAGTAGACGGGGTTAGGGTGGAGAGGTAGACAGGGTTAGGGTGGAGAAGTAGACAGGATTAGGGTGGAGAAGTAGACAGGGTTAGGGTGGAGCTGGAGAGAGGATTAGGGTGGAGAGGTAAACAGGGTTAGGGTGGAGAGGTAGACAGGGTTAGGGTGGAGAGGTAGACAGGGTTAGGGTGGAGAGGTAGACAGGGTTAGGGTGGAGAGGTAGACAGGGTTAGGGTGGAGAAGTAGAGAGGGTTAGGGTGGAGAGGTAGACAGGGTTAGGGTGGAGCTGGAGAGAGGGTTAGGGTGGAGAAGTAGACAGGGTTAGGGTGGAGCTGGAGAGAGTGTTAGGGTGGAGCTGGAGAGAGGATTAGGGTGGAGAGGTAGACAGGCTTAGGGTGGAGAGGTAGACAGGGTTAGGGTGGAGAAGTAGACAGGGTTAGGGTGGAGCTAGAGAGAGTGTTAGGGTGGAGCTGGAGAGAGGATTAGGGTGGAGAGGTAGACAGGCTTAGGGTGGAGAGGTAGACAGGGTTAGGGTGGAGAACAAGACAGGGTTAGGGTGGAGAGGTAGACAGGGTTAGGGTGGAGAAGTAGACAGGGTTAGGGTGGAGAGGTAGACAGGGTAAGGGTGGAGCTGGAGAGAGGGTTAGGGTGGAAAAGTAGACAGGATTAGGGTGGAGAGGTAGACAGGGTTAGGTTTTAGATGTAGACAGGATTTGTGTGGAGCTGGAGAGAGGGTTAGGGTGGAGAGGTAGACAGGGTTAGGGTGGAGCTGGAGAGTGGGTTAGGGTGGAGCTGGAGAGAGGGTTAGGGTGGAGAAGTAGACAGGGTTAGGGTGGAGAGGTAGACATTGTTAGGGTGGAGAGGTAGACAGGGTTAAGGTGGAGAAGTAGACAGGGTTAGGGTGGAGAGGTAGACAGGGTTAGGGTGGAGAAGTAGACAGGGTTAGGGTGGAGAGGTAGACAGGGTTAGGGTGGAGCTGGAGAGAGGGTTAGGGTGGAAAAGTAGACAGGATTAGGGTGGAGAAGTAGAGAGGGTTAGGGTGGAGAAGTAGACAGGGTTGGGGTGGAGAAGTAGATAGGGTTAGGGTGGAGCTGGAGAGAGGATTAGGGTGGAGAGGTAGACAGGGTTAGGGTGGAGAGGTAGACAGGGTTAGGGTGGAGAGGTAGACAGGGTTAGGGTGGAGAGGTAGACAGGGTTAGGGTGGAGAAGTAGACAGGGTTAGGGTGGAGAGGTAGACAGGGTTAGGGTGGAGAAGTAGACAGGGTTAGGGTGGAGCTGGAGAGAGGGTTAGGGTGGAGAGGTAGACAGGGTTAGGGTGGAGAAGTAGACAAGGTTAGGGTGGAGAGGTAGACAAGGTTAGGGTGGAGAGGTAGACAGAATTAGGGTGGAGAGGTAGACAGGGTTAGGGTGGAGAGGTAGACAGGGTTAGGGTGGAGAGGTAGACAGGGTTAGGGTGGAGAGGTTGACAGGGTTAGGGTGGAGAGGTAGACAGGGTTAGGGTGGAGAGGTAGACAGGGTTAGGGTGGAGAGGTAGACAGGGTTAGGGTGGAGAGGTAGACAGGGTTAGGGTGGAGAGGTAGACAGGGTTAGGGTGGAGAGGTAGACAGGGTTAGGGTGGAGAGGTAGACAGGGTTAGGGTGGAGAGGTAGACAGAGTTAGGGTGGAGAGGTAGACAGGGTCAGGGTTAGGGTGGAGAAGTAGACAGGGTTAGGGTGGAGAGGTAGACAGGGTTGGGGTGGAGAAGTAGACGGGGTTAGGGTGGAGAGGTAGACAGGGTTAGGGTGGAGAAGTAGACAGGATTAGGGTGGAGAAGTAGACAGGGTTAGGGTGGAGCTGGAGAGAGGATTAGGGTGGAGAGGTAAACAGGGTTAGGGTGGAGAGGTAGACAGGGTTAGGGTGGAGAGGTAGACAGGGTTAGGGTGGAGAGGTAGACAGGGTTAGGGTGGAGAGGTAGACAGGGTTAGGGTGGAGAAGTAGAGAGGGTTAGGGTGGAGAGGTAGACAGGGTTAGGGTGGAGCTGGAGAGAGGGTTAGGGTGGAGAAGTAGACAGGGTTAGGGTGGAGAGGTAGACAGGGTTAGGGTGGAGCTGGAGAGAGGGTTAGGGTGGAGAAGTAGACAGGGTAAGGGTGGAGAGGTAGACAGGGTTAGGGTGGAGAGGTAGACAGGGTTAGGGTGGAGAGGTAGACAGGGTTAGGGTGGAGAGGTAGACAGGGTTAGGGTGGAGAAGTAGACAGGGTCAGGGTTAGGGTGGAGAAGTAGACAGGGTTAGGGTGGAGAGGTAGACAGGGTTGGGGTGGAGAAGTAGACAGGGTTAGGGTGGAGAAGTAGACAGGATTAGGGTGGAGAAGTAGACAGGGTTAGGGTGTAGAGGTAGACAGGATTAGGGTGGAGCTGAATTGAGGGTTAGGGTGGAGACGTAGACAGGGTTCGGGTGGAGCTGGAGAGAGGGTTAGGGTGGAGAAGTAGACAGGGTTAGGGTGGAGAGGTAGACAGGGTTAGGGTGGAGAGGTAGACAGGGTTAGGGTGGAGAGGTAGACAGGGTTAGGGTGGAGAAGTAGACAGGATTAGGGTGGAGAAGTAGACAGGGTTAGGGTGGAGCTGGAGAGAGGATTAGGGTGGAGAAGTAGACAGGGTTAGGGTGGAGAGGTAGACAGGGTTAGGGTGGAGCTGGAGAGAGGGATAGGGTGGAGAAGTAGACAGGGTTAGGGTGGAGAGGTAGACAGGGTTAGGGTGGAGAGGTAGACAGGGTTAGGGTGGAGAGGTAGACAGGGTTAGGGTGGAGAAGTAGACAGGGTCAGGGTGGAGCTGGAGAGAGGATTAGGGTGGAGAAGTAGACAGGGTTAGGGTGGAGAGGTAGACAGGGTTAGGGTGGAGCTGGAGAGAGGGATAGGGTGGAGAAGTAGACAGGGTTAGGGTGGAGAGGTAGACAGGGTTAGGGTGGAGAAGTAGACAGGGTAAGGGTGGAGAGGTAGACAGGGTTAGGGTGGAGAGGTAGACAGGGTTAGGGTGGAGAGGTAGACAGGGTTAGGGTGGAGAGGTAGACAGGGTTAGGGTGGAGAAGTAGACAGGGTCAGGGTTAGGGTGGAGAAGTAGACAGGGTTAGGGTGGAGAGGTAGACAGGGTTGGGGTGGAGAAGTAGACAGGGTTAGGGTGGAGAAGTAGACAGGATTAGGGTGGAGAAGTAGACAGGGTTAGGGTGTAGAGGTAGACAGGATTAGGGTGGAGCTGAATTGAGGGTTACGGTGGAGACGTAGATAGGGTTCGGGTGGAGCTGGAGAGAGGGTTAGGGTGGAGAAGTAAACAGGGTTACGGTGGAGAGGTAGACAGGGTTAGGGTGGAGAGGTAGACAGGGTTAGGGTGGAGAAGTAGACAGGATTAGGGTGGAGAAGTAGACAGGGTTATGGTGGAGCTGGAGAGAGGATTAGGGTGGAGAGGTAAACAGGGTTAGGGTGGAGAGGTAGACAGGGTTAGGGTGGAGAGGTAGACAGGGTTAGGGTGGAGAGGTAGACAGGGTTAAGGTGGAGAAGTAGACAGCGTTAGGGTGGAGAGGTAGACAGGGTTAGGGTGGAGCTGGAGAGAGGGTTAGGGTGGAAAAGTAGACAGGATTAGGGTGGAGAAGTAGAAAGGGTTAGGGTGGAGAAGTAGACAGGGTTAGGGTGGAGAGGTAGACATTGTTAGGGTGGAGAGGTAGACAGGGTTAGGGTGGAGAGGTAGACAGGGTTAGGTTGGAGAAGTAGACAGGGTTAGGGTGGAGAAGTAGAGAGGGTTAGGGTGGAGAGGTAGACAGGGTTAGGGTGGAGCTGGAGAGAGGGTTAGGGTGGAGAAGTAGACAGGGTTAGGGTGGAGAGGTAGACAGGGTTAGGGTGGAGCTGGAGAGAGGGTTAGGGTGGAGAAGTAGACAGGGTAAGGGTGGAGAGGTAGAGAGAGTTAGGGTGGAGAAGTAGACAGGGTTAGGGTGGAGAGGTAGACAGGGTAAGGGTGGAGAGGTAGAGAGAGTTAGGGTGTAGAAGTAGACAGGGTTAGGGTGGAGCTGGAGAGAGTGTTAGGGTGGAGCTGGAGAGAGGATTAGGGTGGAGAGGTAGACAGGCTTAGGGTGGAGAGGTAGACAGGGTTAGGTGGAGAAGTAGACAGGGTTAGGGTGGAGCTGGAGAGAGTTTTAGGGTGGAGAACAAGACAGGGTTAGGGTGGAGAGGTAGACAGGGTTAGGGTGGAGAAGTAGACAGGGTTAGGGTGGAGAGGTAGACAGGGTAAGGGTGGAGCTGGAGAGAGGGTTAGGGTGGAAAAGTAGACAGGATTAGGGTGGAGAGGTAGACAGGGTTAGGGTTTAGATGTAGACAGGATTTGTGTGGAGCTGGAGAGTGGGTTAGGGTGGAGAAGTAGACAGGGTTAGGGTGGAGAGGTAGACAGGGTTAGGGTGGAGAGGTAGACAGGGTTAGGGTGGAGAGGTAGACATTGTTAGGGTGGAGAGGTAGACAGGGTTAGGGTGGAGCTGGAGAGTGGGTTAGGGTGGAGCTGGAGAGAGGGTTAGGGTGGAGAAGTAGACCGGGTTAGGGTGGAGAGGTAGACAGGGTTAGGGTGGAGAGGTAGACAGGGTTGGGGTGGAGAAGTAGACAGGGTTAGGGTGGAGAAGTAGACAGGATTAGGGTGGAGAAGTAGACAGGGTTAGGGTGGAGCTGGAGAGAGGATTAGGGTGGAGAGGTAAACAGGGTTAGGGTGGAGAGGTAGACAGGATTAGGGTGGAGAGGTAGACAGGGTTAGGGTGGAGAGGTAGACAGGGTTAGGCTGGAGAAGTAGACAGGGTTAGGGTGGAGAAGTAGAGAGGGTTAGGGTGGAGAGGTAGACAGGGTTAGGGTGGAGCTGGAGAGAGGGTTAGGGTGGAGAAGTAGACAGGGTTAGGGTGGAGAGGTAGACATTGTTAGGGTGGAGAGGTAGACATTGTTAGGGTGGAGAGGTAGACAGGGTTAGGGTGGAGAGGTAGACAGGGTTAGGGTGGAGCTGGAGAGAGGGTTAGGGTGGAAAAGTAGACAGGATTAGGGTGGAGAAGTAGAGAGGGTTAGGGTGGAGAAGTAGACAGGGTTAGGGTGGAGCTGGAGAGAGGGTTAGGGTGGAGAAGTAGACAAGGTTAGGGTGGAGAGGTAGACAGGGTTAGGGTGGAGCTGGAGAGAGGGTTAGGGTGGAGAAGTAGACAGGGTAAGGGTGGAGAGGTAGACAGGGTTAGGGTGGAGAGGTAGACATTGTTAGGGTGGAGAGGTAGACAGGGTTAAGGTGGAGAAGTAGACAGGGTTAGGGTGGAGAGGTAGACAGGGTTAGGGTGGAGCTGGAGAGAGGGTTAGGGTGGAAAAGTAGACAGGATTAGGGTGGAGAAGTAGAGAGGGTTAGGGTGGAGAAGTAGACAGGGTTAGGGTGGAGCTGGAGAGAGGGTTAGGGTGGAGAAGTAGACAGGGTTAGGGTGGAGAGGTAGACAGGGTTAGGGTGGAGCTGGAGAGAGGGTTGGGGTGGAGAAGTAGACAGGGTAAGGGTGGAGAGGTAGACAGGGTTAGGGTGGAGAGGTAGACAGGGTTAGGGTGGAGAGGTAGACAGGGTTAGGGTGGAGAGGTAGACAGGGTTAGGGTGGAGAAGTAGACAGGGTTAGGGTGGAGAGGTAGACAGGGTTAGGGTGGAGCTGGAGAGAGGGTTAGGGTGGAGAAGTAGACAGGGTAAGGGTGGAGAGGTAGAGAGAGTTAGGGTGGAGAAGTAGACAGGGTTAGGGTGGAGAGGTAGACAGGGTAAGGGTGGAGAGGTAGAGAGAGTTAGGGTGGAGAAGTAGACAGGGTTAGGGTGGAGCTGGAGAGAGTGTTAGGGTGGAGCTGGAGAGAGGATTAGGGTGGAAAAGTAGACAGGATTAGGGTGGAGAAGTAGAGAGGGTTAGGGTGGAGAAGTAGACAGGGTTAGGGTGGAGAGGTAGACAGGCTTAGGGTGGAGATGTAGACAGGGTTAGGTTGGAGAAGTAGACAGGGTTAGGGTGGAGAGGTAGACAGGGTTAGGTTGGAGAAGTAGACAGGGTTAGGGTGGAGAAGTAGACAGGGTAAGGGTTGAGCTGGAGAGAGGGTTAGGGTGGAGAGGTAGACAGGGTTAGGGTGGAGAAGTAGACAGGGTAAGGGTGGAGCTGGAGAGAGGGTTAGGGTGGAAAAGTAGACAGGATTAGGGTGGAGAGGTAGACAGGGTTAGGGTTTAGATGTAGACAGGATTTGTGTGGAGCTGGAGAGAGGGTTAGGGTGGAGAGGTAGACAGGGTTAGGGTGGAGCTGGAGAGTGGGTTAGGGTGGAGTTAGGGTGGAGCTGGAGAGAGGGTTAGGCTGGAGAAGTAGACAGGGTTAGGGTGGAGAGGTAGACATTGTTAGGGTGGAGAGGTAGACAGGGTTAAGGTGGAGAAGTAGACAGGGTTATGGTGGAGAGGTAGACAGGGTTAGGGTGGAGCTGGAGAGAGGGTTAGGGTGGAAAAGTAGACAGGGTTGGGGTGGAGAAGTAGATAGGGTTAGGGTGGAGCTGGAGAGAGGATTAGGATGGAGAGGTAGACAGGGTTAGGGTGGAGAGGTAGACAGGGTTAGGGTGGAGAGGTAGACAGGGTTAGGGTGGAGAGGTAGACAGGGTTAGGGTGGAGAAGTAGACAGGGTTAGGGTGGAGAAGTAGACAGGGTTAGGGTGGAGAGGTAGACAGGGTTAGGGTGGAGAGGTAGACAGGGTTAGGGTGGAGCTGGAGAGAGGGTTAGGGTGGAGAAGTAGACAGGGTAAGGGTGGAGAGGTAGAGAGAGTTAGGGTGGAGAAGTAGACAGGGTTAGGGTGGAGAGGTAGACAGGGAAAGGGTGGAGAGGTAGAGAGAGTTAGGGTGGAGAAGTAGACAGGGTTAGGGTGGAGCTGGAGAGAGTGTTAGGGTGGAGAACAAGACAGGGTTAGGGTGGAGAAGTAGACAGGGTTAGGGTGGAGAAGTAGACAGGGTTAGGGTGGAGAAGTAGACAGGGTTAGGGTGGAGAGGTAGACAGGGTTAGGGTGGAGAGGTAGACAGGGTTAGGGTGGAGAGGTAGACAGGGTTAGGGTGGAGAAGTAGACAGGGTTAGGGTGGAGAAGTAGACAGGGTTAGGGTGGAGAGGTAGACAGGGTTAGGGTGGAGAGGTAGACAGGGTTAGGGTGGAGAGGTAGACAGGGTTAGGGTGGAGAGGTAGACAGGGTTAGGGTGGAGAGGTAGACAGGGTTAGGGTGTAGAGGTAGACAGGATTAGGGTGGAGCTGGATTGAGGGTTAGGGTGGAGAGGTAGACAGGGCTAGGGTGGAGACGTAGACAGGGTTCGGGTGGAGTTGGAGAGAGGGTTAGGGTGGAGAAGTAGACAGGGTTATTGTGGAGAGGTAGACAGGGTTAGGGTGGAGAGGTAGACAGGGTTAGGGTGGAGAGGTAGACAGGGTTAGGGTGGAGAGGTAGACAGGGTTAGGGTGGAGCTGGAGAGAGGATTAGGGTGGAGCTGGAGAGAGGATTAGGGTGGAGAGGTAGACAGGGTTAGGGTGGAGAGGTAGACAGGGTTAGGGTGGAGAGGTAGACAGGGTTAGGGTGGAGAGGTAGACAGGGTTAGGGTGGAGAGGTAGACAGGGTTAGGGTGGAGAAGTAGACAGGATTAGGGTGGAGAAGTAGACAGGGTTAGGGTGGAGCTGGAGAGAGGATTAGGGTGGAGAGGTAGACAGGGTTAGGGTGGAGAGGTAGACAGGGTTAGGGTGGAGAGGTAGACAGGGTTAGGGTGGAGAGGTAGACAGGGTTAGGGTGGAGAAGTAGACAGGGTTAGGGTGGAGAGGTAGACAGGGTTAGGGTGGAGAGGTAGACAGGGTTAGGGTGGAGAGGTAGACAGGGTTAGGGTGGAGAAGTAGAGAGGGTTAGGGTGGAGAGGTAGACAGGGTTAGGGTGGAGCTGGAGAGAGGGTTAGTGTGGAGAAGTAGACAGGGTTAGGGTGGAGAGGTAGACAGGATTAGGGTGGAGCTGGAGAGAGGGTTAGGGTGGAGAGGTAGACAGGGTTAGGGTGGAGAGGTAGACAGGGTTAGGGTGGAGAAGTAGACAGGGTTAGGGTGGAGAAGTAGACAGGGTTAGGGTGGAGAAGTAGACAGGGTTAGGGTGAAGAAGTAGACAGGGTTAGGGTGGAGAAGTAGACAGGGTTATGGTGGAGAAGTTGACAGGGTTAGGGTGGAGACGGGTTTGTCAGCCCACACTGAGATCTGTAGAGAGTGGTTGTCAGCCCACACTGAGATCTGTAGAGATGGGGTTGTCAGCCCACACTGAGATCTGTAGAGAAGGGTTGTCAGCCCACACTGAGATCTGTAGAGATGGGGTTGTCAGCCCACACTGAGATCTGTAGAAATGGGGTTGTCAGCCCACACTGAGATCTGTAGAAATGGGGTTGTCAGCCCACACTGAGATCTGTAGAGATGGGTTGTCAGCCCACACTGAGATCTGTAGAGATGGGGTTGTCAGCCCACACTGAGATCTGTAGAGATGGGGTTGTCAGCCCACACTGAGATCTGTAGAGAAGGGTTGTCAGCCCACACTGAGATCTGTAGAAATGGGGTTGTCAGCCCACACTGAGATCTGTAGAGATGGGGTTGTCAGCCCACACTGAGATCTGTAGAAATGGGGTTGTCAGCCCACACTGAGATCTGTAGAGAAGGGTTGTCAGCCCACACTGAGATCTGTAGAGATGGGGTTGTCAGCCCACACTGAGATCTGTAGAGATGGGGTTGTCAGCCCACACTGAGATCTGTAGAGATGGGGTTTTCAGCCCACACTGAGATCTGTAGAAATGGGGTTGTCAGCCCACACTGAGATCTGTAGAGATGGGGTTGTCAGCCCACACTGAGATCTGTAGAGATGGGGTTGTCAGCCCACACTGAGATCTGTAGAGAAGGGTTGTCAGCCCACACTGAGATCTGTCGAGATGGGGTTGTCAGCCCACACTGAGATCTGTAGAGAGTGGTTGTCAGCCCACACTGAGATCTGTAGAGAAGGGTTGTCAGCCCACACTGAGATCTGTAGAGATGGGGTTGTCAGCCCACACTGAGATCTGTAGAGATGGGGTTGTCAGCCCACACTGAGATCTGTAGAGATGGGGTTGTCAGCCCACACTGAGATCTGTAGAGATGGGGTTGTCAGCCCACACTGAGATCTGTAGAGAAGGGTTGTCAGCCCACACTGAGATCTGTAGAGATGGGGTTGTCAGCCCACACTGAGATCTGTAGAGATGGGGTTGTCAGCCCACACTGAGATCTGTAGAGATGGGGTTGTCAGCCCACACTGAGATCTGTAGAGATGGGGTTGTCAGCCCACACTGAGATCTGTAGAGATGGGGTTGTCAGCCCACACTGAGATCTGTAGAGATGGGGTTGTCAGCCCACACTGAGATCTGTAGAGATGGGGTTTTCAGCCCACACTGAGATCTGTAGAGATGGGGTTGTCAGCCCACACTGAGATCTGTAGAGATGGGGTTGTCAGCCCACACTGAGATCTGTAGAGATGGGGTTGTCAGCCCACACTGAGATCTGTAGAGATGGGGTTTTCAGCCCACACTGAGATCTGTAGAGATGGGGTTTTCAGCCCACACTGAGATCTGTAGAGATGGGGTTGTCAGCCCACACTGAGATCTGTAGAGATGGGGTTGTCAGCCCACACTGAGATCTGTAGAAATGGGGTTGTCAGCCCACACTGAGATCTGTCGAGATGGGGTTGTCAGCCCACACTGAGATCTGTCGAGATGGGGTTTTCAGCCCACACTGAGATCTGACCTGCTCCAACAGACTACCTGCTCCAACAGACTACCTGCTCCAACAGACTACGACAGGTACCACTGTTTCCCCCTGTGGCCAACCCCTGAGGGTCCGTGGGTGTTGGGGCCTTCGGTTCCAGGTCTGCCAGACAGGTGCCAGTGCAATTTCAGAAACCTGGTTTTCGACAACTAGAGAAACAAGGCGTAGAGTCAGGTTATGTTACCTGTGTGCAGATATTAGTTAACAGACTATTTAGAGGGTGCTGGGTCCTTCACATGCCCGGTTCTCACCCGACGAAGACAGCCATCCCTTCTGCGACCTCAAGGTCTCTTAGCCCCGGGGAGGGCCTGGCTCTCCAGCTATGGTGCAGCGGCGGAAATTTTGGGCTGGGCATCCCAGCTCGGGCTCAGACGGCCATTTCGGATCCAGGTCAAGGGGCCATTTGGGATCCAAGTCAAGGGGCCATTTGGGATCCAAGTCAAGGGGCCATTTGGGATCCAAGTCAAGAGGCCTTTTGGGATCGAGGTCAAGGGGCCATTTGGGATCCAAGTCAAGGGGCCATTTGGGATCCAAGCCAAGGGGCCTTTTGGGATCCAGGTCAAGGGGCCATTTGGGATCCAAGTCAAGGGGCCTTTTGGGATCCAAGTCAAGGGGCCATTTGGGATCCAAGTCAAGGGGCCATTTGGGATCCAAGCCAGGGGGCCTTTTGGGATCGAGGTCAAGGGGCCATTTGGGATCCAAGTCAAGGGGCCTTTTGGGATCCAAGTCAAGGGGCCATTTGGGATCCAGGTCAAGGGGCCATTTGGGATCCAGGTCAAGGGGCCATTTGGGATCCAAGTCAAGGGGCCATTTGGGATCCAGGTCAAGGGGCCATTTGGGATCCAGGTCAAGGGGCCATTTGGGATACAGGTCAAGAGGCCATTTGGGATCCAAGTCAAGGGGCCATTTGGGATCCAGGTCAAGGGGCCATTTTGGATCCAGGTCAAGGGATCAAAATACTGCTAGAGCGAGCGCTCTACCTGTTGGCCCAGGGAGCCGTATGACCAGCGGATAGAGGTCATGATCATGTCTTCAGCGAAGCGTTCTCTGTGGCTGATCTGTGTTCTCTCCCTCCTCCAGGTTAGAGGTCATGATCATGTCTTCAGCAAAGCGTTCTCTGTGGCTGATCTGTGTTCTCTCCCTCCTCCAGGTTAGAGGTCATGATCATGTCTTCAGCAAAGCGTTCTCTGTGGCTGATCTGTGTTCTCTCCCTCCTCCAGGTTAGAGGTCATGATCATGTCTTCAGCGAAGCGTTCTCTGTGGCTGATCTGTGTTCTCTCCCTCCTCCAGGTTAGAGGTCATGATCATGTCTTCAGCGAAGCGTTCTCTGTGGCTGATCTGTGTTCTCTCCCTCCTCCAGGTTAGAGGTCATGATCATGTCTTCAGCGAAGCGTTCTCTGTGGCTGATCTGTGTTCTCTCCCTCCTCCAGGTTAGAGGTCATGATCATGTCTTCAGCGAGCGTTCTCTGTGGCTGATCTGTGTTCTCTCCCTCCTCCAGGTTAGAGGTCATGATCATGTCTTCAGCGAAGCGTTCTCTGTGGCTGATCTGTGTTCTCTCCTCCTCCAGGTTAGAGGTCATGATCATGTCTTCAGCGAAGCGTTCTCTGTGGCTGATCTGTGTTCTCTCCCTCCTCCAGGTTAGAGGTCATGATCATGTCTTCAGCGAAGCGTTCTCTGTGGCTGATCTGTGTTCTCTCCCTCCTCCAGGTTAGAGGTCATGATCATGTCTTCAGCAAAGCGTTCTCTGTGGCTGATCTGTGTTCTCTCCCTCCTCCAGGTTAGAGGTCATGATCATGTCTTCAGCAAAGCGTTCTCTGTGGCTGATCTGTGTTCTCTCCCTCCTCCAGGTTAGAGGTCATGATCATGTCTTCAGCGAAGCGTTCTCTGTGGCTGATCTGTGTTCTCTCCCTCCTCCAGGTTAGAGGTCATGATCATGTCTTCAGCGAAGCGTTCTCTGTGGCTGATCTGTGTTCTCTCCCTCCTCCAGGTTAGAGGTCATGATCATGTCTTCAGCGAAGCGTTCTCTGTGGCTGATCTGTGTTCTCTCCCTCCTCCAGGTTAGAGGAGTGTAGGATCATGTCTTCGGCTAAGCGTCCTCTGTGGCTGAACTGGGATAACCCTGACATCATGAGTGAACTACTGTTTACTAACAACGAGGTCATCTTCAAGAACGGAGATGGTGAGGGGGAGGGAGGGGTGTAGACTGTGTATGTTATTGTGTGTGTGTGTGTGTGTGCGTATGTGCGTGTGTGTGTTTTGGGAGTGGAGTGTATATGTTCATCTACTACTATTTATACACTGTTTATGTAATAGGACTATTGAAATCAGAACGTTGAACTAAAACATCCTCTGATCTGTGTTTGATTCTCCCTAAAACATCCTCTGATCTGTGTTTGACTCTCCCTAAAACATCCTCTGATCTGTGTTTGACTCTCCCTAAAACATCCTCTGATCTGTGTTTGACTCTCCCTAAAACATCCTCTGTGTTTGACTCCCTTAAACATCCTCTGTGTTTGACTCCCTTAAACATCCTTTGTGTTTGACTTTCCCTAAAACATCCTCTGGTCTGTGTTTGACTCCCTAAAACATCCTCTGATCTGTGTTTGACTCCCTAAAACATCCTCTGTGTTTGACTCTACCTAAAACATCCTCTGATCTGTGTTTGACTCCCTAAAACATCCTCTGATCTGTGTTTGATTCTCCCTAAAACATCCTCTGATCTGTGTTTGACTCTCCCAAAAACATCCTCTGTGTTTGACTCTCCCTAAAACATCCTCTGATCTGTGTTTGACTCTCCCTAAAACATCCTCTGTGTTTGACTCCCTTAAACATCCTTTGTGTTTGACTTTCCCTAAAACATCCTCTGATCTGTGTTTGACTCCCTAAAACATCCTCTGATCTGTGTTTGACTCCCTAAAACATCCTCTGTGTTTGACTCTACCTAAAACATCCTCTGATCTGTGTTTGACTCCCTAAAACATCCTCTGATCTGTGTTTGATTCTCCCTAAAACATCCTCTGATCTGTGTTTGACTCTCCCAAAAACATCCTCTGTGTTTGACTCCCTTAAACATCCTTTGTGTTTGACTCTCCCTAAAACATCCTCTGATCTGTGTTTGACTCCCTAAAACATCCTCTGTGTTTGACTCTCCCTAAAACATCCTCTGATCTGTGTTTGACTCTCCCTAAAACATCCTCTGATCTGTGTTTGACTCCCTAAAACATCCTCTGTGTTTGACTCTCCCTAAAACATCATCTGATCTGTGTTTGACTCCCTAAAACATCCTCTGTTTGACTCTCCCTAAAACATCCTCTGATCTGTGTTTGACTCCCTAAAACATCCTCTGTGTTTGATTCTCCCTAAAACATCCTCTGATCTGTGTTTGACTCCCTAAAACATCCTCTGTGTTTGACTCTCCCTAAAACATCCTCTGTGTTTGACTCTTCCTAAAACATCCTCTGTGTTTGACTCACCCTAAAACATCCTCTGTGTTTGACTCTCCCTAAAACATCCTCTGTGTTTGACTCACCCTAAAACATCCTCTGTGTTTGACTCTCCCTAAAACATCCTCTGATCTGTGTTTGACTCTCCCTAAAACATCCTCTGATCTGTGTTTGACTCCCTAAAACATCCTCTGATCTGTGTTTGACTTCCTAAAACATCCTCTGATCTGTGTTTGACTCCCTAAAACATCATCTGTGTTTGATTCTCCCTAAAACATCCTCTGATCTGTGTTTGACTCCCTAAAACATCCTCTGTGTTTGACTCTCCCTAAAACATCCTCTGATCTGTGTTTGATTCTTCCTAAAACATCCTCTGATCTGTGTTTGACTCCCTAAAACATCCTCTGTGTTTGACTCTCCCTAAAACATCTTCTGCGTTTGACTCTTCCTAAAACATCCTCTGTGTTTGACTCACCCTAAAACATCATCTGTGTTTGATTCTCCCTAAAACATCCTCTGATCTGTGTTTGACTCCCTAAAACATCCTCTGTGTTTGACTCTCCCTAAAACATCATCTGTGTTTGATTCTCCCTAAAACATCCTCTGATCTGTGTTTGACTCCCTAAAACATCCTCTGTGTTTGACTCTCCCTAAAACATCCTCTGTGTTTGACTCTTCCTAAAACATCCTCTGTGTTTGACTCACCCTAAAACATCCTCTGTGTTTGACTCTCCCTAAAACATCCTCTGTGTTTGACTCTCCCTAAAACATCCTCTGATCTGTGTTTGACTCCCTAAAACATCCTCTGATCTGTGTTTGACTTCCTAAAACATCCTCTGATCTGTGTTTGACTCCCTAAAACATCCTCTGATCTGTGTTTGACTCCCTAAAACATCCTCTGTGTTTGACTCTCCCTAAAACATCCTCTGATCTGTGTTTGATTCTTCCTAAAACATCCTCTGATCTGTGTTTGACTCCCTAAAACATCCTCTGTGTTTGACTCTCCCTAAAACATCCTCTGTGTTTGACTCTCCCTAAAACATCCTCTGTGTTTGACTCTCCCTAAAACATCCTCTGTGTTTGACTCTCCCTAAAACATCCTCTGTGTTTGACTCTCCCTAAAACATCCTCTGTGTTTGACTCTCCCTAAAACATCCTCTGTGTTTGACTCTCCCTAAAACATCCTCTGTGTTTGACTCTCCCTAAAATATCCTCTGTGTTTGACTCTCCCTAAAACATCCTCTGATCTGTTTGATTCTCCCTAAAACATCCTCTGATCTGTGTTTGACTCCCTAAAACATCCTCTGTGTTTGACTCTCCCTAAATCATCCTCTGTGTTTGACTCCCTAAAACATTCTCTGTGTTTGACTCTCCCTAAAACATCCTCTGATCTGTGTTTGACTCCCTAAAACATCCTCTGATCTGTGTTTGACTCTCCCTAAAACATCCTCTGTGGTTGACTCTCCCTAAAACATCCTCTGATCTGTGTTTCTGTGCGTGTAGATCTACGCCAGGACATGTTGACTCTGCAGATAATTAAAATAATGGAGAATATCTGGCAGAACCAAGGATTAGACCTAAGGTAAGAACACACACACACAAACACACACACACGACTGGACATTAAGCACAGGAGGGGGGGGGGGGGGGGCTGTCAAATCGAGGTCCCAAAATAGTCCTCTTGTCCATCGTTTTTTGAAATGTTTTATGCTTCCTGACTGTCTAGCTTTAGTTTTGCCGGATTGTTAGCTGGACAGAGTTTAGTGATGTAATCAGGACAGAGTTTAGTGATGTAATCAGGACAGAGTTTAGTGATGTAATCAGGACAGAGTTTAGTGATGTAATCAGGACAGAGTTTAGTGATGTAATCAGGACAGAGTTTAGTGATGTAATCAGGACAGAGTTTAGTGATGTAATCAGGACAGAGTTTAGTGATGTAATCAGGACAGAGTTTAGTGATGTTATCAGGACAGAGTTTAGTGATGTAATCAGGACAGAGTTTAGTGATGTAATCAGGACAGAGTTTAGTGATGTAATCAGGACAGAGTTTAGTGATGTAATCAGGACAGAGTTTAGTGATGTAATCAGGACAGAGTTTAGTGATGTAATCAGGACAGAGTTTAGTGATGTTATCAGGACAGAGTTTAGTGATGTAATCAGGACAGAGTTTAGTGATGTAATCAGGACAGAGTTTAGTGATGTAATCAGGACAGAGTTTAGTGATGTAATCAGGACAGAGTTTAGTGATGTAATCAGGACAGAGTTTAGTGATGTAATCAGGACAGAGTTTAGTGATGTTATCAGGACAGAGTTTAGTGATGTAATCAGGACAGAGTTTAGTGATGTAATCAGGACAGAGTTTAGTGATGTAATCAGGACAGAGTTTAGTGATGTAATCAGGACAGAGTTTAGTGATGTAATCAGGACAGAGTTTAGTGATGTAATCAGGACAGAGTTTAGTGATGTAATCAGGACAGAGTTTAGTGATGTAATCAGGACAGAGTTTAGTGATGTAATTAGACAGAGTTTAGTGATGTAATTAGACAGAGTTTAGTGATGTAATCAGGACAGAGTTTAGTGATGTAATCAGGACAGAGTTTAGTGATGTAATCAGGACAGAGTTTAGTGATGTAATCAGGACAGAGTTTAGTGATGTAATCAGGACAGAGTTTAGTGATGTAATCAGACAGAGTTTAGTGATGTAATCAGGACAGAGTTTAGTGATGTAATTAGACAGAGTTTAGTGATGTAATTAGACAGAGTTTAGTGATGTAATTAGACATAGTTTAGTGATGTAATCAGGACAGAGTTTAGTGATGTAATCAGGACAGAGTTTAGTGATGTAATCAGGACAGAGTTTAGTGATGTAATCAGGACAGAGTTTAGTGATGTAATCAGGACAGAGTTTAGTGATGTAATCAGGACAGAGTTTAGTGATGTAATCAGGACAGAGTTTAGTGATGTAATCAGGACAGAGTTTAGTGATGTAATTAGACAGAGTTTAGTGATGTAATCAGGACAGAGTTTAGTGATGTAATCAGGACAGAGTTTAGTGATGTAATTAGACAGAGTTTAGTGATGTAATCAGGACAGAGTTTAGTGATGTTATCAGGACAGAGTTTAGTGATGTAATCAGACAGAGTTTAGGGGAAGTGGGGGGGAAACAACATTTATTTATTAATTTTACCACAACCACCAGCAGGATGTACTGAATTGGGGCCATAAGTAAGTAGCAAAGTAGCAGAAGGTGAGGAAAATTAACGTGGTTAAAATAATTAGATTAAGGTTAGGACAAGGGTTAGGGTTAGCTAAAACAAACATATCTAGCTACAACTAAGGTCTGCTCTGAGAACAATCTTGGTTGTCATATAAAAGTTATGTCAATAGTCCTTCTTTGTGGCACCTGACCACACGACTGAACAGTAGTCAGTGTGAGACAAAACTAGGGCCTGTAGGACCTGCCTTGTTCATAGTGCTGTTAAGAAGGTAGAAACTAGGGCCTGTATGACCTGCCTTGTTCATAGTGTTGTTAAGAAGGTAGAAACTAGGGCCTGCCTTGTTGATAGTGTTGTTAAGAAGGTAGAAACTAGGGCCTGTAGGACCTGCCTTGTTGATAGTGCTGTTAAGAAGGTAGAAACTAGGGCCTGTAGGACCTGCCTTGTTGATAGTGCTGTTAAGAAGGTAGAAACTAGGGCCTGTAGGACCTGCCTTGTTGATAGTGCTGTTAAGAAGGTAGAAACTAGGGCCTGTAGGACCTGCCTTGTTGATAGTGCTGTTAAGAAGGTAGAAACTAGGGCCTGTAGGACTGACCTGGGATCTCTTTAGTCCAGAGGGAAGAGTGCTCTTTACTGCCATGGGGTCTCTTTAGTCCAGAGGGAAGAGTGCTCTTTACTGCCCAGGGGTCTCTTTAGTCCAGAGAGAAGAGTGCTCTTTACTGCCCAGGGGTCTCTTTAGTCCAGAGGGAAGAGTGCTCTTTACTGCCCAGGGGTCTCTTTAGTCCAGAGAGAAGAGTGCTCTTTACTGCCCAGGGGTCTCTTTAGTCCAGAGAGAAGAGTGCTCTTTACTGCCCAGGGGTCTCTTTAGTCCAGAGGGAAGAGTGCTCTTTACTGCCCAGGGGTCTCTTTAGTCCAGAGAGAAGAGTGCTCTTCACTGCCCTGGGATCTCTTTAGTCCAGAGGGAAGAGTGCTCTTCACTGCCATGGGGTCTCTTTAGTCCAGAGAGAAGAGTGCTCTTTACTGCCCAGGGGTCTCTTTAGTCCAGAGGGAAGAGTGCTCTTTACTGCCCAGGGGTCTCTTTAGTCCAGAGAGAAGAGTGCTCTTTACTGCCCAGGGGTCTCTTTAGTCCAGAGAGAAGAGTGCTCTTTACTGCCCAGGGGTCTCTTTAGTCCAGAGAGAAGAGTGCTCTTCACTGCCATGGGGTCTCTTTAGTCCAGAGGGAAAACCTACTGGTCCTCCAAAACCACTTCCAGCAGCATCTGGTCTCCCATCCAGAGACTGACCAGGAACAAACCTGCTTAGCTTCAGAAGCAAGCAAGCTGTGGTATACAGGGTGGTATGCTGCTGGTTAAAGCCAGTGGGATACAGGGTGGTCTGCTGGTTAAAGCCAGTGGGATACAGGGTGGTCTGCTGGTTAAAGCCAGTGGGATACAGGGTGGTCTGCTGCTGGTTAAAGACAGCAGTGGGATACAGGGTGGTCTGCTGGTTAAAGCCAGTGGGATACAGGGTGGTCTGCTGGTTAAAGACAGCAGTGGGATACAAGGTGGTCTGCAGCTGGTTAAAGACAGCAGTAGGATACAGGGTGGTCTGCAGCTGGTTAAAGACAGCAGTGGGATACAGGGTGGTCTGCTGCTGGTTAAAGACAGCAGTGGGATACAGGGTGGTCTGCTACTGGTTAAAGCCAGCAGTGGGATGCAGGGTGGTCTGCTGGTTAAAGCCAGCAGTGGGATGCGGGGTGGTCTGCTGCTGGTTAACACGGTGGAATACAGGATGGTCTGCTGCTGGTTAACACAGTGGGATACAGGGTGGTCTGCTGGTTAAAGCCAGCAGTGGGATACAGGGTGGTCTGCTGCTGGATAACACAGTGGCATACAGGGTGGTCTGGTGCTGGTTAAAGACAGCAGTGGGATACAGGGTGGTCTGCTGCTGGTTAAAGCCAGCAGTGGGATACAGGGTGGTCTGCTGGTTAAAGACAGTGGAATACAGGATGGTCTGCTGCTGGTTAAAGCCAGCAGTGTGATACAGGGTGGTCTTGCTGCTGGATAACACGGTGGAATACAGGATGGTCTGCTGCTGGTTAACACAGTGGGATACAGGGTGGTCTGCTGGTTAAAGCCAGCAGTGGGATACAGGGTGGTCTGCTGCTGGATAACACAGTGGAATACAGGATGGTCTGCTGCTGGTTAACACAGTGGGATACAGGATGGTCTGCTGCTGGTTAAAGCCAGCAGTGGGATACAGGGTGGTCTGCTGCTGGATAACACAGTGGAATACAGGATGGTCTGCTGCTGGTTAAAGCCAGCAGTGGGATACAGGGTGGTCTGCTGCTGGTTAAAGCCAGCAGTGGGATGTGAGTGGTCTGCTGCTGGTTAAAGCCAGCAGTGTGATACAGGGTGGTCTGCTGCTGGTTAAAGTCAGCAGTGGGATACAGGGTGGTCTGCTGCTGGTTAACACAGTGGAATACAGGATGGTCTGCTGCTGGTTAACACAGTGGGATACAGGGTGGTCTGCTGCTGGTTAAAGCCAGCAGTGGGATACAGGGTGGTCTGCTGCTGGTTAAAGCCAGCAGTGGGATACAGGGTGGTCTGCTGCTGGTTAAAGCCAGCAGTGGGATACAGGGTGGTCTGCTGCTGGTTAAAGCCAGCAGTGGGATACAGGGTGGTCTGCTGCTGGTTAAAGCCAGCAGTGGGATACAGGGTGGTCTGCTGCTGGTTAAAGACAGCAGTGTGATACAGGTTGGTCTGCTGGTTAAAGACAGCAGTGGGATACAGGGTGGTCTGCTGCTGGTTAAAGCCAGCAGTGGGATACAGGGTGGTCTGCTGGTTAAAGACAGTGGGATACAGGGTGGTCTGCTGGTTAAAGACAGCAGTGGGATACAGGGTGGTCTGCTGGTTAAAGACAGTGGGATACAGGGTGGTCTGCTGCTGGTTAAAGTCAGCAGTGGGATACAGAGTGGTCCTCTGGTTAAAGACAGTGGGATACAGGGTGGTCTGCTGGTTAAAGCCAGCAGTGGGATGTGGGGTGGTCTGCTGCTGGTTAAAGCCAGTGGGATACAGGGTGGTCTGCTGGTTAAAGCCAGTGGGATACAGGGTGGTCTGCTGGTTAAAGCCAGTGGGATACAGGGTGGTCTGCTGCTGGTTAAAGACAGCGGTGGGATACAGGGTGGTCTGCTGGTTAAAGCCAGTGGGATACAGGGTGGTCTGCTGGTTAAAGACAGCAGTGGGATACAAGGTGGTCTGCAGCTGGTTAAAGACAGCAGTAGGATACAGGGTGGTCTGCAGCTGGTTAAAGACAGCAGTGGGATACAGGGTGGTCTGCTGCTGGTTAAAGACAGCAGTGGGATACAGGGTGGTCTGCTACTGGTTAAAGCCAGCAGTGGGATGCAGGGTGGTCTGCTGGTTAAAGCCAGCAGTGGGATGCGGGTGGTCTGCTGCTGGTTAACACGGTGGAATACAGGATGGTCTGCTGCTGGTTAACACAGTGGGATACAGGGTGGTCTGCTGGTTAAAGCCAGCAGTGGGATACAGGGTGGTCTGCTGCTGGATAACACAGTGGCATACAGGGTGGTCTGGTGCTGGTTAAAGACAGCAGTGGGATACAGGGTGGTCTGCTGCTGGTTAAAGCCAGCAGTGGGATACAGGGTGGTCTGCTGGTTAAAGACAGTGGAATACAGGATGGTCTGCTGCTGGTTAAAGCCAGCAGTGGGATGCAGGGTGGTCTGCTGCTGGTTAAAGCCAGCAGTGTGATACAGGGTGGTCTTGCTGCTGGATAACACGGTGGAATACAGGATGGTCTGCTGCTGGTTAACACAGTGGGATACAGGGTGGTCTGCTGGTTAAAGCCAGCAGTGGGATACAGGGTGGTCTGCTGCTGGATAACACAGTGGAATACAGGATGGTCTGCTGCTGGTTAACACAGTGGGATACAGGATGGTCTGCTGCTGGTTAAAGCCAGCAGTGGGATACAGGGTGGTCTGCTGCTGGATAACACAGTGGAATACAGGATGGTCTGCTGCTGGTTAAAGCCAGCAGTGGGATACAGGGTGGTCTGCTGCTGGTTAAAGCCAGCAGTGGGATGTGAGGTGGTCTGCTGCTGGTTAAAGCCAGCAGTGTGATACAGGGTGGTCTGCTGCTGGTTAAAGTCAGCAGTGGGATACAGGGTGGTCTGCTGCTGGTTAACACAGTGGAATACAGGATGGTCTGCTGCTGGTTAACACAGTGGGATACAGGGTGGTCTGCTGCTGGTTAAAGCCAGCAGTGGGATACAGGGTGGTCTGCTGCTGGTTAAAGCCAGCAGTGGGATACAGGGTGGTCTGCTGCTGGTTAAAGCCAGCAGTGGGATACAGGGTGGTCTGCTGCTGGTTAAAGCCAGCAGTGGGATACAGGGTGGTCTGCTGCTGGTTAAAGACAGCAGTGTGATACAGGTTGGTCTGCTGGTTAAAGACAGCAGTGGGATACAGGGTGGTCTGCTGGTTAAAGACAGCAGTGGAATACAGAGTGGTCTGCTGCTGGTTAAAGCCAGCAGTGTGATACAGGGTGGTCTGCTGCTGGTTAAAGCCAGCAGTGGGATACAGGGTGGTCTGCTGGTTAAAGACAGTGGGATACAGGGTGGTCTGCTGGTTAAAGACAGCAGTGGGATACAGGGTGGTCTGCTGGTTAAAGACAGTGGGATACAGGGTGGTCTGCTGCTGGTTAAAGTCAGCAGTGGGATACAGAGTGGTCCTCTGGTTAAAGACAGTGGGATACAGGGTGGTCTGCTGGTTAAAGCCAGCAGTGGGATGTGGGGTGGTCTGCTGCTGGTTAAAGCCAGCAGTGGGATACAGGGTGGTCTGCTGCTGGTTAAAGCCAGCAGTGGGATACAGGGTGGTCTGCTGCTGGTTAAAGCCAGCAGTGGGATACAGGGTGGTCTGCTGCTGGTTAAAGCTAGCAGTGGGATACAGGGTGGTCTGCTGCTGGTTAAAGCCAGCAGTGGGATGCGAGGTGGTCTGCTGCTGGTTAAAGCCAGCAGTGTGATACAGGGTGGTCTGCTGCTGGTTAAAGTCAGCAGTGGGATACAGGGTGGTCTGCTGCTGGTTAACACAGTGGCATACAGGGTGGTCTGCTGCTGGTTAAAGACAGCAGTGGGATACAGGGTGGTCTGCTGCTGGTTAACACAGTGGCATACAGGGTGGTCTGCTGCTGGTTAAAGACAGCAGTGTGATGCAGGGTGGTCTGCTGCTGGATAACACCGTGGAATACAGGATGGTCTGCTGCTGGTTAACACAGTGGGATACAGGGTGGTCTGCTGCTGGATAACACAGTGGAATACAGGATGGTCTGCTGCTGGTTAACACAGTGGGATACAGGGTGGTCTGTTGGTTAAAGCCAGCAGTGGGATACAGGGTGGTCTGCTGCTGGATAACACAGTGGAATACAGGATGGTCTGCTGCTGGTTAACACAGTGGGATACAGGGTGGTCTGCTGGTTAAAGCCAGCAGTGGCATACAGGGTGGTCTGCTGCTGGTTAAAGCCAGCAGTGGGATACAGGGTGGTCTGCTGCTGGTTAAAGACAGTAGTGGGATACAGGGTGGTCTGCTGGTTAAAGACAGTGGGATACAGGATGGTCTGCTGGTTAAAGCCAGTGGGATACAGGGTGGTCTGCTCCTGGTTAAAGACAGCAGTGGGATACAGGGTGGTCTGCTGGTTAAAGACAGCAGTGGGATACAGGGTGGTCTGCTGGTTAAAGACAGCAGCGGGATACAGGGTGGTCTGCTGGTTAAAGACAGCAGTGGGATACAGAGTGGTCTGCTACTGGTTAAAGCCAGCAGTGTGATACAGGGTGGTCTGCTGCTGGTTAAAGCCAGCAGTGAGATACAGGGTGGTCTGCTGGTTAAAGACAGTGGGATACAGGGTGGACTGCTGGTTAAAGACAGCAGTGTGATGCAGGGTGGTCTGCTGCTGGTTAAAGCCAGCAGTGTTATACAGGGTGGTCTGCTGCTGGATAACACAGTGGAATACAGGATGGTCTGCTGGTTAAAGACAGTGGGATACAGGGTGGTCTGCTGGTTAAAGACAGCAGTGTGATGCAGGGTGGTCTGCTGCTGGTTAAAGCCAGCAGTGTGATGCAGGGTGGTCTGCTGCTGGTTAAAGCCAGCAGTGTGATACAGGGTGGTCTGCTGCTGGATAACACAGTGGGATACAGGGTGGTCTGCAGCTGGTTAAAGCCAGCAGTGTGATACAGGGTGGTCTGCTGCTGGTTAAAGCCAGCAGTGTGATACAGGGTGTTCTTCTGCTGGTTAAAGTCAGCAGTGGGATACAGGGTGGTCTGCTGGTTAAAGACAGTCGGATACAGGGTGGTCTGCTGCTGGTTAAAGTCAGCAGTGGGATACAGAGTGGTCTGCTGGTTAAAGACAGTGGGATACAGGGTGGTCTGCTGGTTAAAGCCAGCAGTGGGATGCGGGGTGGTCTGCTGCTGGTTAAAGCCAGCAGTGTGATACAGGGTGGTCTGCTGCTGGATAACACAGTGGAATACAGGATGGTCTGCTGCTGGTTAACACAGTGGGATACAGGGTGGTCTGCTGGTTAAAGCCAGCAGTGGGATACAGGGTGGTCTGCTGCTGGTTAAAGCCAGTGGGATACAGGGTGGTCTGCTGCTGGTTAAAGCCAGTGGGATACAGGGTGGTCTGCTGCTGGTTAAAGCCAGTGGGATACAGGGTGGTCTGCTGGTTAAAGACTGCAGCGGGATACAGGGTGGTCTGCTGGTTAAAGACAGCAGTGGAATACAGAGTGGTCTGCTACTGGTTAAAGCCAGCAGTGTGATACAGGGTGGTCTGCTGCTGGTTAAAGCCAGCAGTGGGATACAGGGTGGTCTGCTGGTTAAAGACAGCAGTGTGATGCAGGGTGGTCTGCTGCTGGTTAAAGCCAGCAGTGTGATGCAGGGTGGTCTGCTGCTGGTTAAAGCCAGCAGTGTGATACAGGGTGGTCTGCTGCTGGTTAAAGCCAGCAGTGTGATACAGGGTGGTCTGCTGCTGGTTAAAGCCAGCAGTATGATACAGGGTGTTCTTCTGCTGGTTAAAGTCAGCAGTGGGATACAGGGTGGTCTGCTGGTTAAAGACAGTGGGATACAGGGTGGTCTGCTGCTGGTTAAAGTCAGCAGTGGGATACAGAGTGGTCTGCTGGTTAAAGACAGTGGGATACAGGGTGGTCTGCTGGTTAAAGCCAGCAGTGGGATGCGGGGTGGTCTGCTGCTGGTTAAAGCCAGCAGTGTGATACAGGGTGGTCTGCTGCTGGATAACACAGTGGAATACAGGATGGTCTGCTGCTGGTTAACACAGTGGGATACAGGGTGGTCTGCTGGTTAAAGCCAGCAGTGGGATACAGGGTGGTCTGCTGCTGGTTAAAGCCAGCAGTGGGATACAGGGTGGTCTGCTGTTGGTTAAAGACAACAGTGGGATACAGGGTGGTCTGCTGCTGGTTAAAGCCAGCAGTGGGATGCAGGGTGGTCTGCTGCTGGTTAAAGACAGCAGTGGGATACAGGGTGGTCTGCTGCTGGTTAAAGCCAGCAGTGGGATGCAGGGTGGTCTGCTGCTGGTTAAAGACAGCAGTGGGGTACAGGGTGGTCTGCTGCTGATTAACACAGTGGGATACAGGGTGGTCTGCTGCTGGTTAACATAGTGGGGTACAGTGTGGTCTGCTGCTGGTTAACATAGTGGCGTACAGGGTGGCCTGCTGCTGGTTCGGTTATTGTTAGGGTTAGGTTCCGGTGTTTTCATTGTTGGAGTTATTGGACAATTTTATACAATTATTTGTTTGTTTGTTTGTTTCTTGCTGTAGTCATTTAGAGTGACTGAAGCTTTAACAGTTTGTGTGTGTGTGTGTGTGTGTGTGTCCGCGCGCGTGTGTGTGTCCGCGCGCGTGTGTGTGTGTGTGAGTGAGTGTGTGTGTGTTGTACACAAGTGTTAAACTTCAGGGTGTAGACCTACTGAAACATTGATCAGAGGGAGGAGGGTAACCCCTCCCTACAGGAGGTTACCGTATGGCTGTCTGTCTATAGGGGACTGTGTGTTGACCTCTATTTAACCCCTCCCTACAGGAGGTTACCGTATGGCTGTCTGTCTATAGGGGACTGTGTGTTGACCTCTATTTAACCCCTCCCTACAGGAGGTTACCGTATGGCTGTCTGTCTATAGGGGACTGTGTGTTGACCTCTATTTAACCCCTCCCTACAGGAGGTTACCGTATGGCTGTCTGTCTATAGGGGACTGTGTGTTGACCTCTATTTAACCCCTCCCTACAGGAGGTTACCGTATGGCTGTCTGTCTATAGGGGACTGTGTGTTGACCTCTATTTAACCCCTCCCTACAGGATGTTACCGTATGGCTGTCTGTCTATAGGGGACTGTGTGGGGCTGATAGAGGTTGTGAAGAACAGCTACACCATCATGCAGATCCAGTGTAAAGGAGGCCTGAAGGGGGCGCTGCAGTTCAACAGCCACACACTGCACCACTGGATCAAGGACAAGAACAGAGGAGAGGGGTGGGTAGAGGCCACCTGTCTGTCTGTTACACCTGTCTGTTATACCTGTCTGTCTGTTTCACCTGTCTGTCTATCTGGCACTCCCAGATAGACCTGTAACCCTATTCACTCCTAGATAGACCTGTAACTCTATTCACTACCAGGTAGACCTGTAACCCTATTCACTCCCAGATAGACCTGTAACCCTATTCACTCCCAGATAGACCTGTAACTCTATTCACCCCCAGATAGACCTGTAACCCTATTCACTCCCAGATAGACCTGTAACTCTATTCACTCCTAGATAGACCTGTAACTCTATTCACTACCAGGTAGACCTGTAACCCTATTCACTCCCAGATAGACCTGTAACTCTATTCACCCCCAGATAGACCAGTAACTCTATTCACTCCCAGATAGACCTGTAACTCTATTCACTCCCAGATAGACCTGTAACCCTATTCACTCCCAGATAGACCAGTAACTCTATTCACTCCCAGATAGACCTGTAACCCTATTCACTCCCAGATAGACCTGTAACTCTATTCACTCCCAGGTAGACCTGTAACCCTATTCACTCCCAGGTAGACCTGTAACCCTGTTCACTCCCAGATAGACCTGTAACCCTGTTCACTCCCAGATAGACCTGTAACCCTATTCACTCCCAGATAGACCTGTAACCCTATTCACTCCCAGATAGACCTGTAACCCTATTCACTCCCAGGTAGACCTGTAACTCTATTCACTCCCAGATAGACCTGTAACCCTATTCACTCCCAGATAGACCTGTAACCCTATTCACTCCCAGGTAGACCTGTAACCCTATTCACTCCCAGATAGACCTGTAACCCTATTCACTCCCAGATAGACCTGTAACCCTATTCACTCCCAGGTAGACCTGTAACTCTATTCACTCCCAGATAGACCTGTAACCCTATTCACTCCCAGATAGACCTGTAACCCTATTCACTCCCAGGTAGACCTGTAACCCTATTCACTCCCAGATAGACCTGTAACTCTATTCACTCCCAGATAGACCTGTAATCCTATTCACTCCCAGGTAGACCTGTAACCCTATTGACTCCCAGATAGACCTGTAACCCTATTCACTCCCAGGTAGACCTGTAACTCTATTCACTCCCAGATAGACCTGTAACCCTATTCACTCCCAGATAGACCTGTAACCCTATTCACTCCCAGGTAGACCTGAAACCCTATTCACTCCCAGGTAGACCTGTAACCCTATTGACTCCCAGGTAGACCTGTAACCCTATTCACTCCCAGATAGACCTGTAACCCTATTGACTCCCAGGTAGACCTGTAACCCTATTCACTCCCAGGTAGACCTGTAACCCTATTGACTCCCAGGTAGACCTGTAACCCTATTCACTCCCAGGTAGACCTGTAACTCTATTCACTCCCAGATAGACCTGTAACCCTATTGACTCCCAGGTAGACCTGTAACCCTATTCACTCCCAGGTAGACCTGTAACTCTATTCACTCCCAGATAGACCTGTAACCCTATTCACTCCCAGATAGACCTGTAACTCTATTCACTCCCAGATAGATCTGTAACCCTATTGACTCCCAGATAGACCTGTAAGTCTATTCACTCCCAGATAGACCTGTAACCCTATTCAATCCTAGATAGACCTGTAACCCTGTTCACTCCCAGATAGACCTGTAACCCTATTCACTCCCAGGTAGACCTGTAACTCTATTCACTCCCAGGTAGACCTGTAACCCTATTGACTCTATTCACTCCCAGATAGACCTGTAACCCTATTCACTCCCAGATAGACCTGTAACCCTATTCACTCCCAGATAGACCTGTAACCCTATTCACTCCCAGATAGACCTGTAACTCTATTCACTCCCAGATAGACCTGTAACCCTATTCACTCCCAGGTAGACCTGTAACTCTATTCACTCCCAGGTAGACCTGTAACTCTATTCACTCCCAGGTAGACCTGTAACCCTATTCACTCCCAGATAGACCTGAAACCCTATTCACTCCCAGATAGACCTGTAACCCTATTCACTCCCAGATAGACCTGTAACCCTATTCACTCCCAGATAGACCTGTAACTCTATTCACTCCCAGATAGACCAGTAACTCTATTCACTCCCAGATAGACCTGTAACCCTATTCACTCCCAGATAGACCTGTAACCCTATTCACTCCCAGGTATGACAGTGATTGACCTGTAACCCTATTCACTCCCAGATAGACCTGTAACCCTATTGACTCCCAGATAGACCTGTAACTCTATTTACTCCCAGATAGACCAGTAACTCTATTCACTCCCAGATAGACCTGTAACCCTATTCACTCCCAGATAGACCTGTAACCCTATTCACTCCCAGGTATGACAGTGATTGACCTGTAACCCTATTCACTCCCAGATAGACCTGTAACCCTATTCACTCCCAGATTGACCTGTAACCCTATTCACTCCCAGGTAGACCTGTAACCCTATTCACTCCCAGGTAGACCTGTAACCCTATTCACTCCCAGATAGACCTGTAACCCTATTCACTCCCAGATAGACCTGTAACCCTATTCACTCCCAGATAGACCTGTAACCCTATTCACTCCCAGATAGACCTGTAACTCTATTCACTCCCAGGTAGACCTGTAACCCTATTCACTCCCAGATAGACCTGTAACTCTATTCACTCCCAGGTAGACCTGTAACTCTATTCACTACCAGGTAGACCTGTAACCCTATTCACTCCCAGGTAGACCTGTAACCCTATTCACTCCCAGGTAGACCTGTAACTCTATTCACTCCCAGATAGACCTGTAACCCTATTCACTCCCAGATAGACCTGTAACCCTATTCACTCCCAGGTAGACCTGAAACCCTATTCACTCCCAGGTAGACCTGTAACCCTATTGACTCCCAGGTAGACCTGTAACCCTATTCACTCCCAGATAGACCTGTAACCCTATTCACTCCCAGGTAGACCTGTAACCCTATTGACTCCCAGGTAGACCTGTAACCCTATTCACTCCCAGGTAGACCTGTAACTCTATTCACTCCCAGATAGACCTGTAACCCTATTCACTCCCAGATAGACCTGTAACTCTATTGACTCCCAGATAGACCTGTAACCCTATTCACTCCCAGGTAGACCTGTAACCCTATTCACTCCCAGATAGACCTGTAACTCTATTCACTCCCAGGTAGACCTGAAACCCTATTCACTCCCAGATTGACCTGTAACCCTATTCACTCCCAGATAGACCTGTAACTCTATTCACTCCCAGATAGATCTGTAACCCTATTGACTCCCAGATAGACCTGTAAGTCTATTCACTCCCAGATAGACCTGTAACCCTATTCACTCCTAGATAGACCTGTAACCCTGTTCACTCCCAGATAGACCTGTAACCCTATTCACTCCCAGGTAGACCTGTAACTCTATTCACTCCCAGGTAGACCTGTAACCCTATTGACTCTATTCACTCCCAGATAGACCTGTAACCCTATTCACTCCCAGATAGACCTGTAACCCTATTCACTCCCAGATAGACCTGAAACTCTATTCACTCCCAGATAGACCTGTAACCCTATTCACTCCCAGATAGACCTGTAACCCTATTCACTCCCAGATAGACCTGTAACCCTATTCACTCCCAGATAGACCTGAAACCCTATTCACTCCCAGATAGACCTGTAACCCTATTCACTCCCAGATAGACCTGTAACCCTATTCACTCCCAGATAGACCTGTAACTCTATTCACTCCCAGATAGACCTGTAACCCTATTCACTCCCAGATAGACCTGTAACCCTATTCACTCCCAGGTAGACCTGTAACCCTATTCACTCCCAGATAGACCTGTAACTCTATTCACTCCCAGATAGACCTGTAATCCTATTCACTCCCAGGTAGACCTGTAACCCTATTGACTCCCAGATAGACCTGTAACCCTATTCACTCCCAGGTAGACCTGTAACTCTATTCACTCCCAGATAGACCTGTAACCCTATTCACTCCCAGATAGACCTGTAACCCTATTCACTCCCAGATTGACCTGTAACCCTATTCACTCCCAGGTAGACCTGTAACCCTATTCACTCCCAGGTAGACCTGTAACCCTATTCACTCCCAGATAGACCTGTAACCCTATTCACTCCCAGATAGACCTGTAACCCTATTCACTCCCAGATAGACCTGTAACCCTATTCACTCCCAGATAGACCTGTAACTCTATTCACTCCCAGGTAGACCTGTAACCCTATTCACTCCCAGATAGACCTGTAACTCTATTCACTCCCAGGTAGACCTGTAACTCTATTCACTACCAGGTAGACCTGTAACCCTATTCACTCCCAGGTAGACCTGTAACCCTATTCACTCCCAGATAGACCTGTAACCCTATTCACTCCCAGATAGACCAGTAACTCTATTCACTCCCAGATAGACCTGTAACCCTATTCACTCCCAGATAGACCTGTAACTCTATTCACTCCCAGGTAGACCTGTAACCCTATTCACTCCCAGGTAGACCTGTAACCCTGTTCACTCCCAGATAGACCTGTAACCCTGTTCACTCCCAGATAGACCTGTAACCCTATTCACTCCCAGATAGACCTGTAACCCTATTCACTCCCAGATAGACCTGTAACCCTATTCACTCCCAGGTAGACCTGTAACTCTATTCACTCCCAGATAGACCTGTAACCCTATTCACTCCCAGATAGACCTGTAACCCTATTCACTCCCAGGTAGACCTGTAACCCTATTCACTCCCAGATAGACCTGTAACCCTATTCACTCCCAGATAGACCTGTAACCCTATTCACTCCCAGGTAGACCTGTAACTCTATTCACTCCCAGATAGACCTGTAACCCTATTCACTCCCAGATAGACCTGTAACCCTATTCACTCCCAGGTAGACCTGTAACCCTATTCACTCCCAGATAGACCTGTAACTCTATTCACTCCCAGATAGACCTGTAATCCTATTCACTCCCAGGTAGACCTGTAACCCTATTGACTCCCAGATAGACCTGTAACCCTATTCACTCCCAGGTAGACCTGTAACTCTATTCACTCCCAGATAGACCTGTAACCCTATTCACTCCCAGATAGACCTGTAACCCTATTCACTCCCAGGTAGACCTGAAACCCTATTCACTCCCAGGTAGACCTGTAACCCTATTGACTCCCAGGTAGACCTGTAACCCTATTCACTCCCAGATAGACCTGTAACCCTATTGACTCCCAGGTAGACCTGTAACCCTATTCACTCCCAGGTAGACCTGTAACCCTATTGACTCCCAGGTAGACCTGTAACCCTATTCACTCCCAGGTAGACCTGTAACTCTATTCACTCCCAGATAGACCTGTAACCCTATTGACTCCCAGGTAGACCTGTAACCCTATTCACTCCCAGGTAGACCTGTAACTCTATTCACTCCCAGATAGACCTGTAACCCTATTCACTCCCAGATAGACCTGTAACTCTATTCACTCCCAGATAGATCTGTAACCCTATTGACTCCCAGATAGACCTGTAAGTCTATTCACTCCCAGATAGACCTGTAACCCTATTCAATCCTAGATAGACCTGTAACCCTGTTCACTCCCAGATAGACCTGTAACCCTATTCACTCCCAGGTAGACCTGTAACTCTATTCACTCCCAGGTAGACCTGTAACCCTATTGACTCTATTCACTCCCAGATAGACCTGTAACCCTATTCACTCCCAGATAGACCTGTAACCCTATTCACTCCCAGATAGACCTGTAACCCTATTCACTCCCAGGTAGACCTGTAACTCTATTCACTCCCAGATAGACCTGTAACCCTATTCACTCCCAGGTAGACCTGTAACTCTATTCACTCCCAGGTAGACCTGTAACTCTATTCACTCCCAGGTAGACCTGTAACCCTATTCACTCCCAGATAGACCTGAAACCCTATTCACTCCCAGATAGACCTGTAACCCTATTCACTCCCAGATAGACCTGTAACCCTATTCACTCCCAGATAGACCTGTAACTCTATTCACTCCCAGATAGACCAGTAACTCTATTCACTCCCAGATAGACCTGTAACCCTATTCACTCCCAGATAGACCTGTAACCCTATTCACTCCCAGGTATGACAGTGATTGACCTGTAACCCTATTCACTCCCAGATAGACCTGTAACCCTATTGACTCCCAGATAGACCTGTAACTCTATTCACTCCCAGATAGACCAGTAACTCTATTCACTCCCAGATAGACCTGTAACCCTATTCACTCCCAGATAGACCTGTAACCCTATTCACTCCCAGGTATGACAGTGATTGACCTGTAACCCTATTCACTCCCAGATAGACCTGTAACCCTATTCACTCCCAGATTGACCTGTAACCCTATTCACTCCCAGGTAGACCTGTAACCCTATTCACTCCCAGGTAGACCTGTAACCCTATTCACTCCCAGATAGACCTGTAACCCTATTCACTCCCAGATAGACCTGTAACCCTATTCACTCCCAGATAGACCTGTAACCCTATTCACTCCCAGATAGACCTGTAACTCTATTCACTCCCAGGTAGACCTGTAACCCTATTCACTCCCAGATAGACCTGTAACTCTATTCACTCCCAGGTAGACCTGTAACTCTATTCACTACCAGGTAGACCTGTAACCCTATTCACTCCCAGGTAGACCTGTAACCCTATTCACTCCCAGATAGACCTGTAATCCTATTCACTCCCAGGTAGACCTGTAACCCTATTGACTCCCAGATAGACCTGTAACCCTATTCACTCCCAGGTAGACCTGTAACTCTATTCACTCCCAGATAGACCTGTAACCCTATTCACTCCCAGATAGACCTGTAACCCTATTCACTCCCAGGTAGACCTGAAACCCTATTCACTCCCAGGTAGACCTGTAACCCTATTGACTCCCAGGTAGACCTGTAACCCTATTCACTCCCAGATAGACCTGTAACCCTATTCACTCCCAGGTAGACCTGTAACCCTATTGACTCCCAGGTAGACCTGTAACCCTATTCACTCCCAGGTAGACCTGTAACTCTATTCACTCCCAGATAGACCTGTAACCCTATTCACTCCCAGATAGACCTGTAACTCTATTGACTCCCAGATAGACCTGTAACCCTATTCACTCCCAGGTAGACCTGTAACCCTATTCACTCCCAGATAGACCTGTAACTCTATTCACTCCCAGGTAGACCTGAAACCCTATTCACTCCCAGATTGACCTGTAACCCTATTCACTCCCAGATAGACCTGTAACTCTATTCACTCCCAGATAGATCTGTAACCCTATTGACTCCCAGATAGACCTGTAAGTCTATTCACTCCCAGATAGACCTGTAACCCTATTCACTCCTAGATAGACCTGTAACCCTGTTCACTCCCAGATAGACCTGTAACCCTATTCACTCCCAGGTAGACCTGTAACTCTATTCACTCCCAGGTAGACCTGTAACCCTATTGACTCTATTCACTCCCAGATAGACCTGTAACCCTATTCACTCCCAGATAGACCTGTAACCCTATTCACTCCCAGATAGACCTGAAACTCTATTCACTCCCAGATAGACCTGTAACCCTATTCACTCCCAGGTAGACCTGTAACTCTATTCACTCCCAGGTAGACCTGTAACTCTATTCACTCCCAGGTAGACCTGTAACCCTATTCACTCCCAGATAGACCTGAAACCCTATTCACTCCCAGATAGACCTGTAACCCTATTCACTCCCAGATAGACCTGTAACCCTATTCACTCCCAGATAGACCTGTAACTCTATTCACTCCCAGATAGACCTGTAACCCTATTCACTCCCAGATAGACCTGTAACCCTATTCACTCCCAGGTAGACCTGTAACCCTATTCACTCCCAGATAGACCTGTAACTCTATTCACTCCCAGATAGACCTGTAATCCTATTCACTCCCAGGTAGACCTGTAACCCTATTGACTCCCAGATAGACCTGTAACCCTATTCACTCCCAGGTAGACCTGTAACTCTATTCACTCCCAGATAGACCTGTAACCCTATTCACTCCCAGATAGACCTGTAACCCTATTCACTCCCAGATAGACCTGTAACCCTATTCACTCCCAGGTAGACCTGAAACCCTATTCACTCCCAGGTAGACCTGTAACCCTATTGACTCCCAGGTAGACCTGTAACCCTATTCACTCCCAGATAGACCTGTAACCCTATTCACTCCCAGGTAGACCTGTAACCCTATTGACTCCCAGGTAGACCTGTAACCCTATTCACTCCCAGGTAGACCTGTAACTCTATTCACTCCCAGATAGACCTGTAACCCTATTCACTCCCAGATAGACCTGTAACTCTATTGACTCCCAGATAGACCTGTAACCCTATTCACTCCCAGGTAGACCTGTAACCCTATTCACTCCCAGGTAGACCTGTAACTCTATTCACTCCCAGATAGACCTGTAACTCTATTCACTCCCAGGTAGACCTGTAACCCTATTCACTCCCAGATAGACCTGTAACTCTATTCACTCCCAGATAGATCTGTAACCCTATTGACTCCCAGATAGACCTGTAAGTCTATTCACTCCCAGATAGACCTGTAACCCTATTCAATCCTAGATAGACCTGTAACCCTGTTCACTCCCAGATAGACCTGTAACCCTATTCACTCCCAGGTAGACCTGTAACTCTATTCACTCCCAGGTAGACCTGTAACCCTATTGACTCTATTCACTCCCAGATAGACCTGTAACCCTATTCACTCCTAGATAGACCTGTAACTCTATTCACTCCCAGATAGACCTGTAACCCTGTTCACTCCCAGATAGACCTGTAACCCTATTCACTCCCAGATAGACCTGTAACCCTATTCACTCCCAGATAGACCTGTAACTCTATTCACTCCCAGGTAGACCTGTAACCCTATTCACTCCCAGATAGACCTGTAACTCTATTCACTCCCAGGTAGACCTGTAACTCTATTCACTACCAGGTAGACCTGTAACCCTATTCACTCCCAGGTAGACCTGTAACCCTATTCACTCCCAGATAGACCTGTAATCCTATTCACTCCCAGGTAGACCTGTAACCCTATTGACTCCCAGATAGACCTGTAACCCTATTCACTCCCAGGTAGACCTGTAACTCTATTCACTCCCAGATAGACCTGTAACCCTATTCACTCCCAGATAGACCTGTAACCCTATTCACTCCCAGGTAGACCTGAAACCCTATTCACTCCCAGGTAGACCTGTAACCCTATTCACTCCCAGATAGACCTGTAACCCTATTCACTCCCAGGTAGACCTGTAACCCTATTCACTCCCAGATAGACCTGTAATCCTATTCACTCCCAGGTAGACCTGTAACCCTATTGACTCCCAGATAGACCTGTAACCCTATTCACTCCCAGGTAGACCTGTAACTCTATTCACTCCCAGATAGACCTGTAACCCTATTCACTCCCAGATAGACCTGTAACCCTATTCACTCCCAGGTAGACCTGAAACCCTATTCACTCCCAGGTAGACCTGTAACCCTATTGACTCCCAGGTAGACCTGTAACCCTATTCACTCCCAGATAGACCTGTAACCCTATTCACTCCCAGGTAGACCTGTAACCCTATTGACTCCCAGGTAGACCTGTAACCCTATTCACTCCCAGGTAGACCTGTAACTCTATTCACTCCCAGATAGACCTGTAACCCTATTCACTCCCAGATAGACCTGTAACTCTATTGACTCCCAGATAGACCTGTAACCCTATTCACTCCCAGGTAGACCTGTAACCCTATTCACTCCCAGATAGACCTGTAACTCTATTCACTCCCAGGTAGACCTGAAACCCTATTCACTCCCAGATTGACCTGTAACCCTATTCACTCCCAGATAGACCTGTAACTCTATTCACTCCCAGATAGATCTGTAACCCTATTGACTCCCAGATAGACCTGTAAGTCTATTCACTCCCAGATAGACCTGTAACCCTATTCACTCCTAGATAGACCTGTAACCCTGTTCACTCCCAGATAGACCTGTAACCCTATTCACTCCCAGGTAGACCTGTAACTCTATTCACTCCCAGGTAGACCTGTAACCCTATTGACTCTATTCACTCCCAGATAGACCTGTAACCCTATTCACTCCCAGATAGACCTGTAACTCTATTCACTCCCAGATAGACCTGTAACCCTATTCACTCCCAGGTAGACCTGTAACTCTATTCACTCCCAGGTAGACCTGTAACTCTATTCACTCCCAGGTAGACCTGTAACCCTATTCACTCCCAGATAGACCTGAAACCCTATTCACTCCCAGATAGACCTGTAACCCTATTCACTCCCAGATAGACCTGTAACCCTATTCACTCCCAGATAGACCTGTAACTCTATTCACTCCCAGATAGACCAGTAACTCTATTCACTCCCATATAGACCTGTAACCCTATTCACTCCCAGATAGACCTGTAACCCTATTCACTCCCAGGTATGACAGTGATTGACCTGTAACCCTATTCACTCCCAAATAGACCTGTAACCCTATTCACTCCCAGATTGACCTGTAACCCTATTCACTCCCAGGTAGACCTGTAACCCTATTCACTCCCAGGTAGACCTGTAACCCTATTCACTCCCAGATAGACCTGTAACCCTATTCACTCCCAGATAGACCTGTAACCCTATTCACTCCCAGATAGACCTGTAACTCTATTCACTCCCAGGTAGACCTGTAACCCTATTCACTCCCAGATAGACCTGTAACTCTATTCACTCCCAGGTAGACCTGTAACTCTATTCACTACCAGGTAGACCTGTAACCCTATTCACTCCCAGGTAGAGCTGAAACCCTATTCACTCCCAGATAGACCTGTAACCCTATTCACTCCCAGGTAGACCTGTAACTCTATTCACTCCCAGGTAGACCTGTAACCCTATTCACTCCCAGATAGACCTGTAACTCTATTCACTCCCAGGTAGACCTGTAACTCTATTCACTACCAGGTAGACCTGTAACCCTATTCACTCCCAGGTAGAGCTGAAACCCTATTCACTCCCAGATAGACCTGTAACCCTATTCACTCCCAGGTAGACCTGTAACCCTATTGACTCCCAGATAGACCTGTAACCCTATTCACTCCCAGATAGACCTGTAACCCTATTCACTCCCAGATAGACCTGTAACCCTATTCACTCCCAGATTGACCTGTAACCCTATTCACTCCCAGGTAGACCTGTAACCCTATTCACTCCCAGATAGACCTGTAACCCTATTCACTCCCAGGTAGACCTGTAACTCTATTCACTCCCAGGTAGACCTGTAACCCTATTCACTCCCAGATAGACCTGTAACCCTATTCACTCCCAGGTAGACCTGTAACCCTATTCACTCCCAGGTAGACCTGTAACCCTATTGACTCCCAGATAGACCTGTAACCCTATTCACTCCCAGATAGACCTGTAACCCTATTCACTCCCAGGTGTAACAGTGTGATTGACCTGTAACCCTATTCACTCCCAGGTGTAACAGTGTGATTGACCTGTAACCCTATTCACTCCCAGATTGACCTGTAACCCTCTTCATTCCCAGATTGACCTGTAACCCTCTTCATTCCCAGATTGACCTGTAACCCTATTCAGTCCCAGATTGACCTGTAACCCTATTCACTCCCAGGTATGACAGAGTGATTGACCTGTAACCCTCTTCATTACCAGATTGACCTGTAACCCTCTTCATTCCCAGATTGACCTGTAACCCTCTTCATTCCCAGATTGACCTGTAACCCTCTTCATTCCCAGATTGACCTGTAACCCTCTTCATTCCCAGATAGACCTGTAACCCTCTTCATTCCCAGGTATGACAGAGTGATTGACCTGTAACCCTCTTCATTCCCAGATTGACCTGTAACCCTCTTCATTCCCAGGTATGACAGAGTGATTGACCTGTAACCCTCTTCATTCCCAGATTGACCTGTAACCCTCTTCATTCCCAGATTGACCTGTAACCCTGTTCATTCCCAGGTATGACAGAGTGATTGACCTGTAACCCTCTTCATTCCCAGATTGACCTGTAACCCTCTTCATTCCCAGGTATGACAGAGTGATTGACCTGTAACCCTCTTCATTCCCAGATTGACCTGTAACCCTCTTCATTCCCAGATAGACCTGTAACCCTCTTCATTCCCAGGTATGACAGAGTGATTGACCTGTAACCCTCTTCATTCCCAGATTGACCTGTAACCCTCTTCATTCCCAGGTATGACAGAGTGATTGACCTGTAACCCTCTTCATTCCCAGATTGACCTGTAACCCTCTTCATTCCCAGATTGACCTGTAACCCTGTTCATTCCCAGGTATGACAGAGTGATTGACCTGTAACCCTCTTCATTCCCAGATTGACCTGTAACCCTCTTCATTCCCAGGTATGACAGAGTGATTGACCTGTAACCCTCTTCATTCCCAGATTGACCTGTAACCCTCTTCATTCCCAGATTGACCTGTAACCCTGTTCATTCCCAGGTATGACAGAGTGATTGACCTGTAACCCTCTTCATTCCCAGATTGACCTGTAACCCTCTTCATTCCCAGGTATGACAGAGTGATTGACCTGTAACCCTCTTCATTCCCAGATTGACCTGTAACCCTCTTCATTCCCAGATAGACCTGTAACCCTCTTCATTCCCAGGTATGACAGAGTGATTGACCTGTAACCCTCTTCATTCCCAGATTGACCTGTAACCCTCTTCATTCCCAGGTATGACAGAGTGATTGACCTGTAACCCTCTTCATTCCCAGATTGACCTGTAACCCTCTTCATTCCCAGATTGACCTGTAACCCTCTTCATTCCCAGGTATGACCGAGCGATTGACCTGTTCACCAGGTCCTGTGCAGGGTACTGCGTGGCCACCTTCATCCTGGGTATTGGAGACAGACACAACTCCAACATCATGGTTAAGGAGAACGGACAGGTAACACACATACCATCTATCTGAAGAAATTAACCAATAGGTAACTCTGATTTTTTATTTTCCATCTTTTCTACCTCTCCATCCTCTCCATCCTATCTCTCTGTCTCCCTCCTCTCCATCCATCATCTCTGTCTGTCTCCATCCTCTTTCTCTCCCTCTCCATCCTGTCTCTCCCTCTCCATCCTCTCTCCCTCTCCATCCTGTCTCTCCCTCTCCATCCTCTCTCTCCCTCTCCATCCTCTCTCTCCCTCTCCATCCTCTTTCTCTCCCTCTCCATCCTCTTTCTCTCCCTCTCCATCCTCTTTCTCTCCCTCTCCATCCTGTCTCTCCCTCTCCACCCTCTCTCCCTCTCCATCCTCTCTCTCCCTCTCCATCCTCTCTCGCCCTCTCCATCCTCTCTCCCTCCCTCTTCATCCTCTCTCTCCCTCTCCATCCTCTCTCTGTCTCCATCCTCTCTCTCTCCCGCTCCATCCTCTCCATCCATCCTCTATCTCTCCTTCTCCATCTGCTCCCTCCGTCTCCATCCTCTCTCTCTGTCTTCATCCTCTCCATCCATCCTCCCTCTCCATCCTCTCTCTCTGTCTCCATCCTCTCTCTCTGTCTCCATCCTCTCTCTCCCTCTCCATCCATCCTCTCTCTCCCTCTCCATCCATCCTCTCTCTCTCTGTCTCCATCCATCCTCTCTCTCTCTCTGTCTCCATCCTCTCTCTCCCTCTCTCTCTGTCTCCATCCGCTCCATCCATCCTCTCTCTCCCTCTCCATCCTCTCCATCTACTCCCTCCATCCTCTCGCTCTCCCCCTCCATCCTCTCTCTCCCTCCTCTCCATCCACTCCCTCCATCCTCTCTCTCCCTCTCCATCCGCTCCCTCCATCATCTCTCTGTTTCCATCCTCTCACTCTCCCTCTGCTCCCTCCATCTCTCTGTCTCCATCCTCTCTCTCCCTCCTCTCCATCCGCTCCCTCCATCATCTCTCTGTCTCCATCCTCTCTCTCCCTCTCCATCCTCTCCATCCATCCATCCACTCCCTCCCTCCCTCCCTCCCTCTCTCTCTCCCCCCCAGCTGTTCCATATAGACTTTGGCCACTTCCTGGATCATAAGAAGAAGAAGTTTGGCTATAAGAGAGAGAGAGTTCCCTTCGTTCTGACACAAGACTTCCTGATTGTCATCAGTAAGGGAGTCCAGGAGTGTACCAAGACCAAAGAGTTTGAGAGGTACAACATACACCGTACACATACAAACAGTACACACACAGAGAACACACCCCCTGTTAACCACCCCCCCTTCCCCGCAGGTTCCAGGAGATGTGTTACAAGGCGTACCTATCCATCCGACAGCATGCCTCTCTGTTCATCAACCTGTTCTCCCTGTTGCTGGGCTGTGGCATGCCTGAACTACAGTCCTTTGATGACATTGCTTACCTGAGGAAGACCCTCGCTCTGGAGAAGAGCCAACAGGTAATACAGAACCCCTGACCCCTAACCGTATCTGAGGAAGACCCTCGCTCTGGAGAAGAGCCAACAGGTAATACAGAACCCCTGACCCTACCTGAGGAAGACCAACGCTCTGGAGAAGAGCCAACAGGTAGTACAGAACCCCTGACCCTACCTGAGGAAGACCAACGCTCTGGAGAAGAGCCAACAGGTAATACAGAACCCCTGACCCCTAACCGTATCTGAGGAAGACCAACGCTCTGGAGAAGAGCCAACAGGTAATACAGAACCCCTGACCCCTAACCGTATCTGAGGAAGACCAACGCTCTGGAGAAGAGCCAACAGGTAGTACAGAACCCCTAACCGTATCTGAGGAAGACCAACGCTCTGGAGAAGAGCCAACAGGTAATACAGAACCCCTGACCCCTAACCGTATCTGAGGAAAACCCTCGCTCTGGAGAAGAGCCAACAGGTAATACAGAACCCCTGACCCCTAACCGTATCTGAGGAAGACCCTCGCTCTGGAGAAGAGCCAACAGGTAGTACAGAACCCCTGACCCCTAACCGTATCTGAGGAAGACCAACGCTCTGGAGAAGAGCCAACAGGTAGTACAGAACCCCTAACCGTACCTGAGGAAGACCAACGCTCTGGAGAAGAGCCAACAGGTAGTACAGAACCCCTGACCCTACCTGAGGAAGACCAACGCTCTGGAGAAGAGCCAACAGGTAGTACAGAACCCCTGACCCCTAACCGTATCTGAGGAAGACCAACGCTCTGGAGAAGAGCCAACAGGTAATACAGAACCCCTGACCCCTAACCGTATCTGAGGAAAACCCTCGCTCTGTAGAAGAGCCAACAGGTAGTACAGAACCCCTGACCCCTGACCCTACCTGAGGAAAACCCTCGCTCTGTAGACGAGCCAACAGGTAATACAGAACCCCTGACCCCTAACCGTATCTGAGGAAGACCAACGCTCTGGAGAAGAGCCAACAGGTAATACAGAACCCCTGACCCCTAACCGTATCTGAGGAAAACCCTCGCTCTGTAGAAGAGCCAACAGGTAATACAGAACCCCTGACCCCTAACCGTATCTGAGGAAAACCCTCGCTCTGTAGAAGAGCCAACAGGTAATACAGAACCCCTGACCCCTAACCGTATCTGAGGAAGACCAACGCTCTGTAGACGAGCCAACAGGTAGTACAGAACCCCTGACCCCTAACCGTATCTGAGGAAGACCAACGCTCTGGAGAAGAGCCAACAGGTAGTACAGAACCCCTGACCCTACCTGAGGAAAACCCTCGCTCTGTAGACGAGCCAACAGGTAATACAGAACCCCTGACCCCTAACCGTATCTGAGGAAGACCAACGCTCTGGAGAAGAGCCAACAGGTAATACAGAACCCCTGACCCCTAACCGTATCTGAGGAAAACCCTCGCTCTGTAGAAGAGCCAACAGGTAGTACAGAACCCCTGACCCCTGACCCTACCTGAGGAAAACCCTCGCTCTGTAGACGAGCCAACAGGTAATACAGAACCCCTGACCCCTAACCGTATCTGAGGAAGACCAACGCTCTGGAGAAGAGCCAACAGGTAATACAGAACCCCTGACCCCTAACCGTATCTGAGGAAAACCCTCGCTCTGTAGAAGAGCCAACAGGTAATACAGAACCCCTGACCCCTAACCGTATCTGAGGAAAACCCTCGCTCTGTAGAAGAGCCAACAGGTAATACAGAACCCCTGACCCCTAACCGTATCTGAGGAAGACCAACGCTCTGTAGACGAGCCAACAGGTAGTACAGAACCCCTGACCCCTAACCGTATCTGAGGAAGACCAACGCTCTGGAGAAGAGCCAACAGGTAGTACAGAACCCCTGACCCTACCTGAGGAAAACCCTCGCTCTGTAGACGAGCCAACAGGTAATACAGAACCCCTGACCCCTAACCGTATCTGAGGAAGACCAACGCTCTGGAGAAGAGCCAACCGGTAGTACAGAACCCCTGACCCTACCTGAGGAAAACCCTCGCTCTGTAGAAGAGCCAACAGGTAATACAGAACCCCTGACCCCTAACCGTATCTGAGGAAGACCAACGCTCTGGAGAAGAGCCAACAGGTAGTACAGAACCCCTGACCCCTAACCGTATCTGAGGAAGACCAACGCTCTGTAGACGAGCCAACAGGTAGTACAGAACCCCTGACCCCTAACCGTATCTGAGGAAGACCAACGCTCTGGAGAAGAGCCAACAGGTAATACAGAACCCCTGACCCCTAACCGTATCTGAGGAAGACCAACGCTCTGGAGAAGAGCCAACAGGTAATACAGAACCCCTGACCCCTAACCGTATCTGAGGAAAACCCTCGCTCTGTAGAAGAGCCAACAGGTAATACAGAACCCCTGACCCCTAACCGTATCTGAGGAAGACCAACGCTCTGTAGAAGAGCCAACAGGTAGTACAGAACCCCTGACCCCTAACCGTATCTGAGGAAGACCAACGCTCTGGAGAAGAGCCAACAGGTAGTACAGAACCCCTGACCCTACCTGAGGAAAACCCTCGCTCTGGAGAAGAGCCAACAGGTAATACAGAACCCCTGACCCCTAACCGTATCTGAGGAAGACCAACGCTCTGGAGAAGAGCCAACCGGTAGTACAGAACCCCTGACCCTACCTGAGGAAAACCCTCGCTCTGTAGAAGAGCCAACAGGTAATACAGAACCCCTGACCCCTAAACGTATCTGAGGAAAACCCTCGCTCTGTAGAAGAGCCAACAGGTAATACAGAACCCCTGACCCCTAACCGTATCTGAGGAAGACCAACGCTCTGTAGAAGAGCCAACAGGTAGTACAGAACCCCTGACCCCTAACCGTATCTGAGGAAGACCAACGCTCTGGAGAAGAGCCAACAGGTAGTACAGAACCCCTGACCCTACCTGAGGAAAACCCTCGCTCTGGAGAAGAGCCAACAGGTAGTACAGAACCCCTGACCCCTAACCGTATCTGAGGAAGACCAACGCTCTGGAGAAGAGCCAACAGGTAGTACAGAACCCCTGACCCCTAACCGTATCTGAGGAAGACCAACGCTCTGGAGAAGAGCCAACAGGTAGTACAGAACCCCTGACCCCTAACCGTACCTGAGGAAGACCCTCGCTCTGTAGACGAGCCAACAGATAATTTTAAAAAACTGACCCCTGACCCTACCTGAGGAAGACTCTGTTCCATGGGGATTCAAATGAGAGCCTGGTCTTCCCAGACTTCTGCATGGTTTTCTGTTCTATCTGATAATGAATTGCACCCACCTGGTGTCCCAGGTCTAAATCAGTCCCTGATTAGAGGGGAATCACCCACCTGGTGTCCCAGGTCTAAATCAGTCCCTGATTAGAGGAGAATCACCCACCTGGTGTCCCAGGTCTAAATCAGTCCCTGATTAGAGGAGAATCACCCACCTGGTGTCCCAGGTCTAAATCAGTCCCTGATTAGAGGGGAATCACCCACCTGGTGTCCCAGGTCTAAATCAGTCCCTGATTAGAGGGGAATCACCCACCTGGTGTCCCAGGTCTAAATCAGTCCCTGATTAGAGGGGAATCACCCACCTGGTGTCCCAGGTCTAAATCAGTCCCTGATTAGAGGGGAATCACCCACCTGGTGTCTCAGGTCTAAATCAGGCCCTGATTAGAGGGGAATCACCCACCTGGTGTCCCAGGTCTAAATCAGTCCCTGATTAGAGGGGAATCACCCACCTGGTGTCCCAGGTCTAAATCAGTCCCTGATTTGAGGGGAACAATGATAAATGCAGTGGATCTGGCCTGGACCAGATTTGAATTTTCCCTCCCTAATGTGTAGTGAAGTTACAACATGCATTTATATTTATTACGGATCCCCATTAGCCGTCTCTCTGTGTGTTATAACCTGTTATAACATGTTTGTGTCACCAGGAGGCTCTGGAGTACTTCACCAAGCAAATGAACGATGCTCACCATGGAGGATGGACCACTAAGATGGACTGGATCTTCCACACCATCAGACACATGCCCAACGAACACTGACCCCCCCCCCCCACACACACACACAGAGACAGAGACAGAGACAGAGACAGAGACAGAGACAGAGACAGAGAGAGAGAGAGAGAGAGAGAGAGAGAGAGAGAGAGAGAGAGAGAGAGAGAGAGTCACACACACACAGAGTCCCATTTGATATGAAGATGCAATAACCATTATGTTACTACCAACAGTAGCTAAGACATTCTCACACACGTTCCCCCTCTATCAGGTCCTAATGGCCTGGTACTCAGGGCTCTATTGTCCCTCCATCAGGTCCTAATGGCCTGGTACTCAGGGCTCTATTGTCCCTCCATCAGGTCCTAATGGCCTGGTACTCGGGGCTCTATTGTCCATCCATCAGGTCCTAATGACCTGGTACTCAGGGCTCTATTGTCCCTCCATCAGGTCCTAATGGCCTGGTACTCAGGGCTCTATCGTCCCTCCATCAGGTCCTAATGGCCTGGTACTCAGGGCTCTACTGTCCCTCCATCAGGTCCTAATGGCCTGGTACTCAGGGCTCTACTGTCCCTCCATCAGGTCCTAATGGCCTGGTACTCAGGGCTCTGTTGTCCCTCCATCAGGTCCTAATGGCCTGGTACTCAGGGCTCTCTTGTCCCTCCATCAGGTCCTAATGGCCTGGTACTCAGGGCTCTATTGTCCCTCCATCAGGTCCTAATGACCTGGTACTCAGGGCTCTATTGTCCCTCCATCAGGTCCTAATGGCCTGGTACTCAGGGCTCTCTTGTCCCTCCATCAGGTCCTAATGGCCTGGTACTCAGGGCTCTCTTGTCCCTCCATCAGGTCCTAATGGCCTGGTACTCAGGGCTCTATTGTCCCTCCATCAGGTCCTAATGACCTGGTACTCAGGGCTCTATTGTCCCTCTATCAGGTCCTAATGGCCTGGTACTCAGGGCTCTATTGTCCCTCCATCAGGTCCTAATGACCTGGTACTCAGGGCTCTCTTGTCCTTCCATCAGGTCCTAATGGCCTGGTACTCAGGGCTCTCTTGTCCCTCCATCAGGTCCTAATGGCCTGGTACTCAAGACTCTATTGTCCCTCCATCAGGTCCTAATGGCCTGGTACTCAGGGCTCTCTTGTCCCTCCATCAGGTCCTAATGGCCTGGTACTCAGGGCTCTATTGTCCCTCCATCAGGTCCTAATGGTCTGGTACTCAGGGCTCTATTGGTCCTCTAACCACTCTGAAGTCAATGCAAATACAATTAAAAATCACATTAAATACTGATCATCAAAACAGTACCGTATTTTTAAAAACTCACCTCACTGTGATGATGAATTTGAAGAAAGATGTTCAACAACAGGTTGAAACTGAGTGGAAAACCTGGTCGTTGTGGATGTAAAAGTACAAATGGATAGTTAGCTAGCTAACTATTGTAACGGCAACTAATGTTGTGCTTGTAAATGTGATGGATGGCAGACCAGGTGCCGTAGACTGTATAGTTTGCAGTGCGGTTAGCCTAGTTAGCCAACTAGCATGCTAGCTCGTTGAGAAACACTCAGAAGTATATTAGAGCAGATTATAGGCCTACTATATATGAGCCCAAGACCGGAACAACATCTGAATTAAAATAATGATTGTTCCCTTATACAATACATAGCCTATTGCATATTACGCACAGCAGAAAAAGCTTATTTAAAAAAAAAATGATTTAAGATGTTTTTGGTACATAATTGGTGTAGCCTATACGCCAACATTAAACACATTCTAGTAACGGCCTTTGAATGTGGACAGTATTCTTATCCACACTGGACTGGTGACCTGATGCTACACTGCTGCCGTTATATCCTGGGAGAGACACGTAGAGTCCTCTGGATGCTGTTGGTTCACTGTGCAAGGTGGCTTACAGAGGTAATCTACAATTATAGTGTATTTGATTTTGAATAGCCTGGTAAAAAGGGCATTTTAATACTTTGATAATTAATAGATTTGACAGGTTACCTTTTAGCTAGAGAATATCTCACCACTGTGTGTTTCCATCTCCTCCCTTCTCTCCTTCAGTCCTTTCCTCAAGGATGCAGAGGGGCTGTCAACAGCTTAGTTCAGTATGTTTCGTTGTGAAAACATGTTACTATCGATGTTCTCGAATGGATTTCACTTGGTCTCCCAGATTTAAGCACTGGGTAGCTGCAGGAACAGGGTTGGAGAGCCCAGGGTATACAGAGTACTGGGTAGCGGCAGGAACAGGGTTGGAGAGCCCATGGTATACAGAGTACTGGGTAGCGGCAGGAACAGGGTTGGAGAGCCCAGGGTATACAGAGTACTGGAACAGGGTAGGAGAGCCCAGGGTATACAGAGTACTGGAACAGGGTTGGAGAGACCATGGTATACAGAGTACTGGAACAGGGTTGGAGAGACCATGGCTTACAGAGTACTGGAACAGGGTTGGAGAGACCAGGGTATACAGAGTACTGGAACAGGGTTGGAGAGCCCAGGGTATACAGAGTACTGGAACAGGGTTGGAGAGACCATGGCTTACAGAGTACTGGAACAGGGTTGGAGAGACCATGGTATACAGAGTACTGGAACAGGGTTGGAGAGACCATGGCTTACAGAGTACTGGAACAGGGTAGGAGAGCCCAGGGTATACAGAGTACTGGAACAGGGTTGGAGAGACCATGGCTTACAGAGTACTGGAACAGGGTTGGAGAGCCCAGGGTATACAGAGTACTGGAACAGGGTTGGAGAGACCATGGCTTACAGAGTACTGGAACAGGGTTGGAGAGACCATGGTATACAGAGTACTGGAACAGGGTTGGAGAGACCATGGCTTACAGAGTACTGGAACAGGGTTGGAGAGCCCAGGGTATACAGAGTACTGGAACAGGGTTGGAGAGACCATGGCTTACAGAGTACTGGAACAGGGTTGGAGAGACCATGGTATACAGAGTACTGGAACAGGGTTGGAGAGACCATGGTATACAGAGTACTGGAACAGGGTTGGAGAGCCCATGGTATACAGAGTACTGGAACAGGGTAGGAGAGCCCATGGTATACAGAGTACTGGGTATCTGCAGGAACAGGGTAGGAGAGACCATGGCTTACAGAGTACTGGAACAGGGTAGGAGAGCCCATGGTATACAGAGTACTGGAACAGGGTAGGAGAGCCCATGGTATACAGAGTACTGGAACAGGGTAGGAGAGCCCAGGGTATACAGAGTTGGGGTGGAAAATCACCTGTAGCACAGCGAGAGGCTGCGGGCTCCTCAGACAGTGGTGGATTTGTGGAGTGAAATGTGTTCCCAGACATTCCTATCTGGAATCAGGCGGTGTTGATGTCTGCCACTGAAAAGAGGATCTCAGCTGCTACAGCCATGTTCTGCTATTAAACCGGAGTAGCGGCATGATTGAAAAAGGCCCGAGGGAAGTGGAGCCCCCCGTACACACAGAGGACGTGTTTATCCTCCTGGGCATTCCACATCCAAACTCATTTTACACATCAGTAAAGACAGGATTCAATTCAGAATAGGCTGCACACGTTCTCTCATCGAGTGATCATACTTTCACCCATCACACGGAGACAAGGAACAGAGTGCAAGCTTGTTATGCGAATTTCTCAAATCATAGTCCCATACACACACACACTGTTCCTGCCTAGAACATATTACTCTCCCTCTCTCTCAGAATACACACACACTGTTCCTGCCTAGAAAATATGACTCTCTCTCTCTCAAACACAAATGTTAGGATGATGGTTGATGTGAGTTAGGGTAATGATGGTCGATGTGAGTTAGGGTAATGATGTGAGTTAGGGCAATGATGTGAGTTAGGGTAATGATGTGAGTTAGGGTAATGATGGTCGATGTGAGTTAGGGTAATGATGTGAGTTAGGGTAATGATGGTTGATGTGAGTTAGGGTAATGATGTGAGTTAGGGCAATGATGTGAGTTAGGGTAATGATGTGAGTTAGGGCAATGATGTGAGTTAGGGTAATGATGGTTGATGTGAGTTAGGGTAATGATGTGAGTTAGGGTAATGATGGTTGATGTGAGTTAGGGTAATGATGTGAGTTAGGGTAATGATGGTTGATGTGAGTTAGGGTAATGATGGTGGATGTGAGTTAGGGTAATGATGTGAGTTCGGGTAATGACGGTTGATGTGAGTTAGGGTAAAGATGTGAGTTAGGGTAATGATGGTGGATGTGAGTTAGGGTAATGTTAGGGTAATGATGATTGATGTGAGTTAGGGTAATGGTGGTAGAAGTCACAGAGGGGATGTAATTGAGAAAAGATGGTTTAGAGAGAGGATGGATGGGGGTGTTGTGTCGGTTGTCGCTCGGGTCGTTTTTTGATCCTCGGGGTTTGGCAAAGGTCAAAGGTTGCTGCCGCAACAAAGCCAAAGGCATCATGGGAAAATATCTGACTTGCACTGAAACAGAAAACAAATGTTGAGAAGAAAAACTTAATCGTGATCATTTCTAGTCTCTATCACCTTCCTCATCAGTCTCATCTTCCTCCTCAGTCTCTATCACCTTCCTCATCAGTCTCATCTTCCTCATCAGTCTCTATCACCTTCCTCATCAGTCTCTATCACCTTCCTCATCAGTCTCATCTTCCTCCTCAGTCTCTATCTTCTTCCTCATCAGTCTCTATCACCTTCCTCATCAGTCTCTATCATCTTCCTCATCAGTTTAATATAAAACAAGGAAAATGTTGAGTTGATACCAGTTTGTAGCCCATGTGTCCTTGTTTGAGAGACTGTGTTTGAATTGAACCAGCGTTAATGATAAACAGGAGACTGAAGGAGTCACTGTGAGTGCAATAAGCTCTGCCCACAACACACAGAACTTAACTAGCCCCCATTCCCCAACTAACTTAACTAGTCAATAGTCAGAGGACGGGCCTTAACTAGTCAGGATGGGTCTAAAGTGGTCAGGATGGGTCTAAACTAGTCAGGACGGCTCTAAACTGGTCAGGACGGGTCTAGTGGTCAGGACGGGTCTAAACTGGTCAGGACGGGTCTAAACTGGTCAGGACGGGTCTAAACTAGTCAGGACGGGTCTAGTGGTCAGGACGGGTCTAGTGGTCAGGACGGGTCTAAACTGGTCAGGACGGGTCTAAACTAGTCAGGACAGGTCTGAACTAGTGAGGACGGGTCTAGTGGTCAGGACGGGTCTAAACTGGTCAGGACGGGTCTAGTGGTCAGGACGGGTCTAAACTGGTCAGGACGGGTCTAAACTGGTCAGGACGGGTCTAAACTAGTCAGGACGGGTCTAAACTGGTCAGGACGGGTCTAGTGGTCAGGACAGGTCTAAACTAGTCAGGACGGGTCTAAACTGGTCAGGACGGGTCTAAACTAGTCAGGACGGGTCTAAACTGGTCAGGACGGGTCTAGTGGTCAGGACAGGTCTAAACTAGTCAGGACGGGTCTAAACTGGTCAGGACGGGTCTAAACTAGTCAGGACGGGTCTAAACTGGTCAGGACGGGTCTAAACTAGTCAGGACGGGTCTAAACTGGTCAGGACGGGTCTAAACTAGTCAGGACGGGTCTAAACTGGTCAGGACGGGTCTAAACTAGTCAGGACGGGTCTAAACTGGTCAGGATGGGTCTAAACTAGTCAGGACGGGTCTAGTGGTCAGGACGGGTCTAAACTAGTCAGGACGGGTCTAAACTGGTCAGGACGGGTCTAAACTAGTCAGGACGGGTCTAAACTGGTCAGGACGGGTCTAAACTAGTCAGGACGGGTCTAGTGGTCAGGACGGGTCTAAACTGGTCAGGATGGGTCTAAACTAGTCAGGACGGGTCTAGTGGTCAGGACGGGTCTAACCTGGTCAGGACGGGTCTAGTGGTCAGGACGGGTCTAAACTAGTCAGGACGGGTCTAGTGGTCAGGACGGGTCTAAACTGGTCAGGACGGGTCTAGTGGTCAGGACGGGTCTAAACTAGTCAGGACGGGTCTAAACTGGTCAGGACGGGTCTAAACTAGTCAGGACAGGTCTAGTGGTCAGGACGGGTCTAACCAGAGGATTTTCTCTGGAATAAACTCGTCTACGTTAAAGTTCTGTGTGCTGTGTGCGAGAGCTCTGCCATTCTGGATAGTATCAGGGATGTCACTCTGAATAGTGTTATCAGGGATGCCACTCTGAATAGTGTTATCAGGGATGTCACTCTGAATAGTGTTACCAGGGATGTCACTCTGAATAGTGTTACCAGGGATGCCACTCTGAATAGTGTTACCAGGGATGCCACTCTGAATAGTGTTATCAGGGATGTCACTCTGAATAGTGTTATCAGGGATGCCACTCTGAATAGTGTTATCAGGGATGTCACTCTGAATAGTGTTATCAGGGATGCCACTCTGAATAGTGTTACCAGGGATGCCACTCTGAATAGTGTTACCAGGGATGTCACTCTGAATAGTGTTACCAGGGATGCCACTCTGAATAGTGTTATCAGGGATGTCACTCTGAATAGTGTTATCAGGGATGCCACTCTGAATAGTGTTATCAGTGATGTCACTCTGAATAGTGTTATCAGGGATGTCACTCTGAATAGTGTTATCAGGGATGCCACTCTGAATAGTGTTATCAGTGATGTCACTCTGAATAGTGTTATCAGGGATGTCACTCTGAATAGTGTTATCAGGGATGTCACTCTGAATAGTGTTATCAGGGATGTCACTCTGAATAGTGTTATCAGTGATGTCACTCTGAATAGTGTTATCAGGGATGTCACTCTGAATAGTGTTATCAGTGATGTCACTCTGAATAGTGTTATCAGGGATGTCACTCTGAATAGTGTTACCAGGGATGTCACTCTGAATAGTGTTATCAGGGATGCCACTCTGAATAGTGTTATCAGGGATGTCACTCTGAATAGTGTTACCAGGGATGTCACTCTGAATAGTGTTATCAGGGATGCCACTCTGAATAGTGTTATCAGGGATGTCACTCTGAATAGTGTTATCAGGGATGCCACTCTGAATAGTGTTACCAGGGATGTCACTCTGAATAGTGTTACCAGGGATGTCACTCTGAATAGTGTTATCAGGGATGCCACTCTGAATAGTGTTACCAGGGATGTCACTCTGAATAGTGTTATCAGGGATGCCACTCTGAATAGTGTTATCAGGGATGCCACTCTGAATAGTGTTATCAGGGATGTCACTCTGAATAGTGTTATCAGGGATGTCACTCTGAATAGTGTTATCAGGGATGTCACTCTGAATAGTGTTACCAGGGATGTCACTCTGAATAGTGTTACCAGGGATGTCACTCTGAATAGTGTTATCAGGGATGTCACTCTGAATAGTGTTATCAGGGATGTCACTCTGAATAGTGTTATCAGGGATGCCACTCTGAATAGTGTTATCAGGGATGTCACTCTGAATAGTGTTACCAGGGATGCCACTCTGAATAGTGTTATCAGGGATGTCACTCTGAATAGTGTTACCAGGGATGTCACTCTGAATAGTGTTACCAGGGATGTCACTCTGAATAGTGTTATCAGGGATGTCACTCTGAATAGTGTTATCAGGGATGCCACTCTGAATAGTGTTATCAGGGATGTCACTCTGAATAGTGTTACCAGGGATGCCACTCTGAATAGTGTTATCAGGGATGTCACTCTGAATAGTGTTATCAGGGATGTCACTCTGAATAGTGTTATCAGGGATGTCACTCTGAATAGTGTTATCAGGGATGCCACTCTGAATAGTGTTGTCAGGGATGTCACTCTGAATAGTGTTACCAGGGATGTCACTCTGAATAGTGTTATCAGGGATGTCACTCTGAATAGTGTTACCAGGGATGTCACTCTGAATAGTGTTACCAGGGATGCCACTCTGAATAGTGTTGTCAGGGATGTCACTCTGAATAGTGTTACCAGGGATGTCACTCTGAATAGTGTTACCAGGGATGTCACTCTGAATAGTGTTATCAGGGATGTCACTCTGAATAGTGTTACCAGGGATGTCACTCTGAATAGTGTTATCAGGGATGTCACTCTGAATAGTGTTATCAGGGATGTCACTCTGAATAGTGTTACCAGGGATGTCACTCTGAATAGTGTTATCAGGGATGCCACTCTGAATAGTGTTACCAGGGATGTCACTCTAAAAGGACAATCTCAGAGAAACCTTATGAGGTCAACAATTAATTAAGGTTTTCTGACTGAACTCAACCATATTATAGATATTAGTTATTTCAATTCTCCACATCCAGTCTGTTGTGGAAAAGGACGAACCATTAATCTCCACAATGCCGTAGTTACACAGTACGCCCACCAATCAGACGGGCGGCCCACGGTATACAAAAACTTTTTTTTTTATTCCCAAAAGGATCAATCGTGGTGATTTATTAAATAGTTTCTGTGGCTGTTTTTATTATCAATGTGATGATTGACTACCAAAGTCACGATGTGTGGTTTTCATTTGTGATGATTGATTACCGAAATCATGATGTGTGGTTTTCATTTGTGATGATTGATTACCGAAGTCATGTGTAGTTTTCATTTGTGATGATTGATTACCAAAGTCATGATGTGTGGTTTTCATTTGTGATGATTGATTACCGAAGTCATGATGTGTGGTTTTCATTTGTGATGATTGATTACCAAAGTCATGATGTGTGGTTTTCATTTGTGATGATTGATTACCGAAGTCATGATGTGTGGTTTTCATTTGTGATGATTGATTACCAAAGTCATGATGTGTGGTTTTCATTTGTGATGATTGATTACCGAAGTCATGATGTGTTATGATTGATTTCCGAAGTCATGATGTTTGGTTTTCATTTGTGATGATTGATTACCGAAGTTATGATGTGTGGTTTTCATTTGTGATGATTACCGAAATCATGATGTGTGGTTTTCATTTGTGATGATTGATTACCGAAATCATGTGTGGTTTTCATTTGTGATGATTGATTACCGAAATCATGATGTGTGGTTTTCATTTGTGATGATTACCGAAATCATGATGTGTGGTTTTCATTTGTGATGATTGATTACCTAAATCATGATGTGTGGTTTTCATTTGTTATGATTGATTACCGAAGTCATGATGTGTGGTTTTCATTTGTGATGATTGATTACCGAAGTCATGATGTGTGGTTTTCATTTGTGATGATTACCGAAATCATGATGTGTGGTTTTCATTTGTGATGATTGATTACCTAAATCATGATGTGTGGTTTTCATTTGTGATGATTGATTACCGAAGTCATGATGTGTGGTTTTCATTTGTGATGATTGATTACCGAAGTCATGATGTGTGGTTTTCATTTGTGATGATTACCGAAATCATGATGTGTGGTTTTCATTTGTGATGATTGATTACCTAAATCATGATGTGTGGTTTTCATTTGTGATGATTGATTACCGAAGTCATGATGTGTGGTTTTCATTTGTGATGATTACCGAAGTCATGATGTGTGGTTTTCATTTGTGATGATTGACTACCAAAGTCATGATGTGTGGTTTTCATTTGTGATGATTACCGAAGTCATGATGTGTGGTTTTCATTTGTGATGATTGACTACCAAAGTCATGATGTGTGGTTTTCATTTGTGATGATTACCAAAGTCATGATGTGCGGTTTTCATTTGTGATGATTGACTACCAAAGTCATGATGTGTGGTTTTCATTTGTGATGATTGACTACCAAAGTCATGATGTGTGGTTTTCATTTGTGATGATTGACTACCAAAGTCATGATGTGTGGTTTTCATTTGTGATGATTGACTACCAAAGTCATGATGTGTGGTTTTCATTTGTGATGATTGACTACCAAAGTCATGATGTGTGGTTTTCATTTGTGATGATTGACGGCCCACAAAGATCTGTTTGGTTGTGGAAAAACGTCATTACATTTTTCTGGGTCCAACTATCCTACATATCCATTGATCGATCCCCTGGTAGATCATCAATAACATCCATTTAGTTAGTGCATGACTAAGTTATTGGATTATAAATATATAATTTTTGAGTAATAAAACACCTGACAAACAAGCAATAGTACTCTTCAGAGGTTATAGCCACTGCGCTATGGTTATAACTGGTTATAGCCACTGAGCTATGGTTATAACTGGTTATAGCCACTGAGCTATGGTTATAACTGGTTACAAGGGCCCTAAGGAGCGCCGTAGGCAAGTTATTAGCGGTCGTAGCATTTGTGGTCAGTGAGGTGTGTGGGTGTGTTTTGAGGATCTCTGTACTGTATTTTGATAACGTTTGTATTCTACTGGTAGGTGGGTGTGGCGCTCCCTGGTGGCCAGGGAGGGCAAAGCCTGCATGTCCATTCTGATGTTTCTAGTGTATTTAATAAACATTTTACACCCTCAACCTACTGCTCCTGTTGGACTGTATTAAAGATTGTATAGTAAGCCTTACCCATCTGTAGTATTGATATAACACATAACCCTCAGCTGAATGTTAGACCTATTTAATCTGAATCAAAACATTAACACCTTCCTAATATTGAGCTGCACCTCAGAAGAGCCTCAACTAGTTGGGACAGGGACTCTACAAGGTGTTGAAAGCCTTCCACAGGGATGCTGGCCCATGTCGACTCTACAAGGTGTTGAAAGCCTTCCACAGGGATGCTGGTCCATGTTGACTCTACAAGGTGTTGAAAGCCTTCCACAGGGATACTGGCCCATGTCGACTCTACAAGGTGTTGAAAGCCTTCCACAGGGATGCTGGCCCATGTTGACTCTACAAGGTGTTGAAAGCCTTCCACAGGGATACTGGCCCATGTTGACTCTACAAGGTGTTGAAAGCCTTCCACAGGGATGCTGGCCCATGTTGACTCTACAAGGTGTCGAAAGCGTTCCACAGGGATGCTGGTCCATGTTGACTCTACAAGGTGTTGAAAGCCTTCCACAGGGATACTGGCCCATGTTGACTCTACAAGGTGTTGAAAGCCTTCCACAGGGATGCTGGTCCATGTTGACTCTACAAGGTGTTGAAAGCCTTCCACAGGGATGCTGGTCCACGTTGACTCCAATGCTTCCCACAGTTTTGTCAAGTTGGCTGGATGTCCTTTGGGTGGTGGACCATTCTTGATAAACACAGGAAACGGTTGAGTATGAATAAAACCCAGCAGCGTTGCAGTTCTTGACACTCAACCAGTGGACCTGACACCTAAACCATACCCCATTCAAAGGGGCTTTAATATGTTGTCTTGCCCATTCACTCTCTGAATGGCACACACACACAATCCATGTATCAATTGTCTCAAGGTTTAAACATCCTTCTTTAACCCGTCTCCTCCCCTTCATCTACACTGATTGAAGTGGATTTAACAAGTGACATCAATAAGGGATCACAGCTTCCACCTGGATTCACCTGGTCAGTCTCATTAGAATAAATACCACGTCAGATTGTGTACAGCAGAACAGAATACACAGATAAAACATTGTTCATTTTCAGAATCATAAAAATGGTATTATAAAAGCCAGTTTCTACATATGGTTTCAATTAAAAAAATAAAACAGAACAGTGTGTTTTAAAAAACAGTTACAACATGTGATAATATTGAAGAGCCTGGACACCACACAACCCTGGGAACAGCAGCATCCTCCTGAAGATACAGAGCTATTGGACATGTTGGCCCACAGCAATGGTTACCAGGGTTACAGATGTTTAAGATGATGAGTAATCATTTACGCGTGATAATATAAGTCCCCTACGGGTTGTGTCTGGTCCAGCCCAGCTCTAACTAACCTTTGACCCCTGACCTAGGGCCAGTCCTCCAGAGTCACTGACAGGCACACACACACACACACACACCTTTCAACCAATCAGATTCCTCCTCTGGAACTGGGTGTGTTTTAGCTTGCCGTGACCCCGGGTGGGCGGAGTTTAGGGGGCGAGGTAAAACACACATACTGCTCCAACAGGCTGGAACACTAACAGCTCTACTCGTCATCATCATCGTCCTCTTCATCGTCATCGTCCTCCAGGTCATCGTCGTCGTCATCATCGTCATCTCCGCCACCGGCCGCGGCGTGGGGCATTATACCAGACGAGCCCCCGGGACCGGGTCGCATCGGGGCCCGCTTAACGTTCGCACCGGACCGGTATGCAGCCATATCCTAGAGAGAGTGAGACAGAGAGAGACAGCGAGTGAGACAGAGAGAGACATAGAGAGAGACAGAGAGAGACAGAGAGAGACAGAGAGAGACAGAGAGAGACAGAGAGAGAGACAGAGACAGAAAGAGAGAGACATAGAGAGAGAGACAGAGAGACAAAGACATAGAGAGAGAGAGACAGACACAGACAGAGAGACACACAGACAGAGAGAGACAGAGACATAGAGAGACAGAGACAGACAGAGACAGACAGAGAGAGACAGAGAGAGACAGAGAGAGACAGACAGAGACAGACAGAGACAGAGAGAGACAGAGACATAGAGAGACAGAGAGACAGAAAGAGAGAGAGAGAGACATAGAGAGAGACAGAGAGACAAAGACATAGAGAGAGAGAGACAGAGACATAGGGAGAGAGAGACAGACACAGACAGAGAGACACACAGACAGAGACATAGAGAGACAGACATAGACAGAGCGCTTGGAATGAGATGATGGATGAGCAGGTGTCCACATTCTGCATAACAGGTCCCGTTCCTCTAGCGGGTCCCCTAACTAACAGGCCCCCTAACTAACAGGTCCCCTAACTAACAGGCCCCCTAACTAACAGGTCCCCTAACTAGCAGGTCCCCTAACTAACAGGTCCCCTAACTAACAGGCCCCCTAACTAACAGGCCCCCTAACTAACAGGTCCCCTAACTAACAGGCCCCCTAACTAACAGGTCCCCTAACTAGCAGGTCCCCTAACTAACAGGTCCCCTAACTAGCAGGTCCCCTAACTAACAGGTCCCCTAACTAACAGGTCCCCTAACTAGCAGGTCCCCTAACTAGCAGGTCCCCTAACTAACAGGTCCCCTAACTAACAGGTCCCCTAACTAACAGGTTCTCTAGCAGGTCCCCTAACTAACAGGTCCCCTAACTAGCAGGTCCCCTAACTAGCAGGTCCCCTAACTAACAGGTCCCCTAACTAACAGGTTCTCTAGCAGGTCCCCTAACTAACAGGTCCCCTAACTAACAGGTCCCCTAACTAGCAGGTCCCCTAACTAGCAGGTCCCCTAACTAACAGGTCCCCTAACTAACAGGTTCTCTAGCGGGTCCCCTAACTAACAGGTCCCCTAACTAACAGGTTCTCTAGCAGGTCCCCTAACTAACAGGTCCCCTAACTAACAGGTCCCCTAACTAGCAGGTCCCCTAACTAACAGGTCCCCTAACTAACAGGTCCCCTAACTAGCAGGTCCCCTAACTAACAGGTCCCCTAACTAGCAGGTCCCCTAACTAACAGGTCCCCTAACTAACTTGTTCTCTAACAGGTCCCCTAACTAACAGGTCCCCTAACTAGCAGGTCCCCTAACTAACAGGTCCCCTAACTAGCAGGTCCCCTAACTAACAGGTCCCCTAACTAGCAGGTTCTCTAACAGGTCCCCTAACTAACAGGTCCCCTAACTAACAGGTCCCCTAACTAACAGGTCCCCTAACTAACAGGTCCCCTAACTAACAGGTCCCCTAACTAGCAGGTCCCCTAACTAGCAGGTCCCCTAACTAGCAGGTCCCCTAACTAACGGGTCCCCTAACTAACAGGTCCCCTAACTAACAGGTCCCCTAACTAGCAGGTCCCCTAACTAACAGGTCCCCTAACTAACAGGTTCTCTAGCAGGTCCCCTAACTAACAGGTCCCCTAACTAACAGGTCCCCTAACTAGCAGGTTCTCTAGCGGGTCCCCTAACTAGCAGGTCCCCTAACTAGCAGGTCCCCTAACTAACAGGTCCCCTAACTAACAGGTCCCCTAACTAACAGGTCCCCTAACTAACAGGTTCTCTAGCGGGTCCCCTAACTAACAGGTCCCCTAACTAACAGGTTCTCTAGCAGGTCCCCTAACTAGCAGGTCCCCTAACTAGCAGGTCCCCTAACTAACAGGTCCCCTAACTAGCAGGTTCTCTAGCGGGTCCCCTAACTAACAGGTTCTCTAGCGGGTCCCCTAACTAACAGGTCCCCTAACTAACAGGTTCTCTAGCAGGTCCCCTAACTAACGGGTTCCCCGATGGGTCCCCTAACTAACGGGTTCCCCGATGGGTCCCCTAACTAACGGGTTCTCTAGCGGGTCCCCTAACTAACTTGTTCTCTAGCGGGCCCCCTAACTAACAGGTTCTCTAGCAGGTCCCCTAACTAACTTGTTCTCTAGCGGGCCCCCTAACTAACAGGTTCTCTAGCAGGCCCCGTAACAAACAGGGTCTCTAGCAGGTCCCCTAACTAACGGGTTCCCCGATGGGTCCCCTAACTAACATTTACATTTACATTTAAGTCATTTGGCAGACGCTCTTATCCAGAGCGACTTACAAATTGGTGAATTCACCTTATGACATCCAGTGGAACAGCCACTTTACACTTTAACGGGTTCTCTAGCAGGTCCCCTAACTAACGGGTTCCCCGATGGGTCCCCTAACTAACAGGTTCTCTAGCAGGTCCCCTAACTAACGGGTTCTCTAGCAGGTCCCCTAACTAGCAGGTTCTCTAGCGGGTCCCCTAACTAGCAGGTTCTCTAGCGGGTCCCCTAACTAACAGGTTCTCTAGCGGGTCCCCTAACTAGCAGGTCCCCTAACTAGCAGGTTCTCTAGCGGGTCCCCTAACTAGCAGGTTCTCTAGCGGGTCCCCTAACTAACAGGTCCCCTAACTAACAGGTTCTCTAGCGGGTCCCCTAACTAGCAGGTCCCCTAACTAGCAGGTTCTCTAGCGGGTCCCCTAACTAGCAGGTTTTCTAGCGGGTCCCCTAACTAGCAGGTCCCCTAACTAGCAGGTTCTCTAGCGGGTCCCCTAACTAACGGGTTCTCTAGCGGGTCCCCTAACTAACAGGTCCCCTAACTAGCAGGTTCTCTAGCGGGTCCCCTAACTAGCAGGTCGCCTAACTAACAGGTCCCCTAACTAACAGGTCCCCTAACTAACAGGTTCTCTAGCGGGTCCCCTAACTAGCAGGTCCCCTAACTAGCAGGTTCTCTAGCGGGTCCCCTAACTAACAGGTCGCCTAACTAACAGGTCCCCTAACTAACAGGTTCTCTAGCGGGTCCCCTAACTAACTTGTTCTCTAACAGGTCCCCTAACTAGCAGGTCGCCTAACTAACAGGTTCTCTAGCGGGTCCCCTAACTAGCAGGTCCCCTAACTAACTTGTTCTCTAACAGGTCCCCTAACTAACAGGTCCCCTAACTAACAGGTTCTCTAGCGGGTCCCCTAACTAGCAGGTCCCCTAACTAACTTGTTCTCTAACAGGTCCCCTAACTAGCAGGTCCCCTAACTAGCAGGTCCCCTAACTAACAGGTCCCCTAACTAGCAGGTCCCCTAACTAACAGGTCGCCTAACTAACAGGTCCCCTAACTAACAGGTTCTCTAGCGGGTCCCCTAACTAGCAGGTCCCCTAACTAGCAGGTCCCCTAACTAGCAGGTCCCCTAACTAGCAGGTCCCCTAACTAGCAGGTCCCCTAACTAACAGGTCCCCTAACTAACAGGTCCCCTAACTAGCAGGTCCCCTAACCAACAGGTCCCCTAACTAGCAGGTTCTCTAACAGGTCCCCTAACTAACAGGTCCTCTAACTAACAGGTCCCCTAACTAACAGGTCCCCTAACTAACAGGTCCCCTAACTAGCAGGTCCCCTAACTAACGGGTCCCCTAACTAACAGGTCCCCTAACTAGCAGGTCCCCTAACCAACAGGTCCCCTAACTAGCAGGTTCTCTAACAGGTCCCCTAACTAGCAGGTTCTCTAGCAGGCCCCCTAACTAACAGGTTCTCCAGTGGGTTCTCTAACTAACGGGTCCCCCGATGGGTCCACTAACTAACAGATTCACTAGCAGGTCCCCTAACTAACATGTTCACTAACGGGTGGTGAAGGAATGCATGTTCTTGTGTAGGACTGGCACATTGAACGTCTATATTGCTGGGTACACTTCCTGCGTTGCTCTTACAGATAGACCCCAGACCACTGATTATGCCAGTGTTCAGTTGACTGGGGACGCTCATTCTGCGAGCGTGTTTGTTCCCGTAGTAACGTAGAGTACCTTGTCGTATTTCTCCCTCAGTCGAAGAGCCTTCTCTTCAAACGGCTGTTTCTGGGTTGGAGTCTGTTGACCCCACATGATCCCCAGCTTCTTAGCTGTCTCTCCTATAGAACAGCCTGGAGACGATAATATATACATTATATATATACACTACTACATCCTATAGAACAGACTGGAGACGATAATATATACATTATATATATACATACACTACTACATCCCATAGAACAGACTGGAGACGATAATATATACATTATATATATACACTACTACATCCTATAGAACAGACTGGAGACGATAATATATACATTATATATATATACACTACTACTACATCCTATAGAACAGCCTGGAGACGGTAATATATACATTATATATATACACTACTACATCCTATAGAACAGACTGGAGACAATAATATATACATTATATATATATACACTACTACATCCTATAGAACAGACTGGAGACAATAATATATACATTATATATATACACTACTACATCCTATAGAACAGCCTGGAGACGATAATATATACATTATATATATATATACACTACTACTACATCCTATAGAACAGCCTGGAGACGATAATATATACATTATATATATATATACACTACTACTACATCCTATAGAACAGCCTGGAGACGATAATATATACATTATATATACACACTACTACATCCTATAGAACAGACTGGAGACAATAATATATACATTATATATATATACACTACTACTACATCATATAGAACAGCCTGGAGACGATAATATATACATTATATATATATATACACTACTACATCCCATAGAACAGACTGGAGACGATAATATATACATTATATATATATACACTACTACATCCCATAGAACAGCCTGGAGACGATAATATATACATTATATATATACACTACTACATCCCATAGAACAGCCTGGAGACGATAATATATACATTATATATATACACTACTACATCCTATAGAACAGCCTGGAGACGATAATATATACATTATATATATATATACACACTACTACTACATCCTATAGAACAGACTGGAGACAATAATATATACATTATATATATACACCACTACTACATCATATAGAACAGCCTGGAGACGATAATATATACATTATATATATATATACACTACTACATCCCATAGAACAGACTGGAGACGATAATATATACATTATATATATATATACACACTACTACTACATCCTATAGAACAGACTGGAGACGATAATATATACATTATATATATATACACACTACTACATCCCATAGAACAGACTGGAGACGATAATATATACATTATATATATATATACACTACTACATCCCATAGAACAGACTGGAGACAATAATATATACATTATATATATATATATACACTACTACTACATCCCATAGAACAGCCTGGAGACGATAATATATACATTATATATATATACACTACTACTACATCCCATAGAACAGCCTGGAGACGATAATATATACATTATATATATATATACACTACTACTACATCCTATAGAACAGCCTGGAGACGATAATATATACATTATATATATATATACACACTACTACTACATCCCATAGAACAGCCTGGAGACGATAATATATACATTATATATATATACACTACTACTACATCCTATAGAACAGCCTGGAGATGATAATATATACATTATATATATACACACTACTACTACATCCCATAGAACAGCCTGGAGACAATAATATATACATTATATATATACATATATACACACTACTACTACATCCCATAGAACAGCCAGGAGACGATAATATATACATTATATATATATACACACTACTACTACATCCTATAGAACAGCCTGGAGACGATAATATATACATTATATATATATACACACTACTACTACATCCTATAGAACAGACTGGAGACGATAATATATACATTATATATATATACACACTACTACTACATCCTATAGAACAGACTGGAGACGATAATATATACATTATATATATATATATACACTACTACTACATCCTATAGAACAGCCTGGAGACAATAATATATATATATACATATATATATATATAAATTTATATATATATAAATGTATATATATATATATATATAAATGTATATATATATATGTATGTATATGAGGTAGTATATATATTTATATATATATATATAATGTATGTATATGAGGTAGTATGTATATTTATATAGTAGTATAGGTCCTATATTTATATAGTAGTATATACTAGGTAGTATATACATTTATTTATATATATAATGTATGTATATGAGGTAGTATATATATATATATATATATATATATATATTATTGTCTCCAGGCTGTTCTATAGGATGTAGTAGTAGTGTGTATATATATATATATATATATACATACATATATATACATACATATATATAAATGAATGTATAAATATATATATATATATATATACACTACCTCATATAGAACAGCCTGGCAACAATAATACATACATTATATATATACACACTACACCACCACAACCCCCACAACGACACCCCCCACAACACCACGACCCCCCACGACACCACCCCATAACGATACCATGACAACGAACCCCCATAACAACAACACCACAACAAAGAACAAACAGAGTTGTTAGTAATAACATCATCAGTGTACCTGGGAACTCCTGTTTGACCGTAGGACGGAACTCTGCAGAGAACACAAAGAAGGCAGACCTGGGGAGGAAGGAAGAGGGTTAGAGAGAAGAACTGAGGGAGGAAGGAAGAGGGTTAGAGAGAAGAACTGAGGGAGGAAGGAAGAGGGTTAGAGAGAAGACCTGAGGGAGGGAGGAAGAGGGTTAGAGAGAAGACCTGAGGGAGGAAGGAAGAGGGTTAGAGAGAAGACCTGAGGGAGGAAGGAAGAGGGTTAGAGAGAAGACCTGAGGGAGGAAGGAAGAGGGTTAGAGAGAAGACCTGAGGGAGGAAGGAGAGTTAGAGAGAAGACCTGAGGGAGGGAGGAAGAGGGTTAGAGAGAAGAACCGAGGGAGGAAGGAAGAGGGTTAGAGAGAAGACCTGAGGGAGGGAGGAAGAGGGTTAGAGAGAAGAACTGAGGGAGGAAGGAAGAGGGTTAGAGAGAAGACCTGAGGGAGGAAGGAGAGTTAGAGAGAAGACCTGAGGGAGGGAGGAAGAGGGTTAGAGAGAAGACCTGAGGGAGGGAGGAAGAGGGTTAGAGAGAAGACCTGAGGGAGGAAGGAAGAGGTTTAGAGAGAAGAACTGAGGGAGGGAGGAAGAGGGTTAGAGAGAAGACCTGAGGGAGGAAGAGGGTTAGAGAGAAGACCTGAGGGAGGGAGGAAGAGGGTTAGAGAGAAGACCTGAGGGAGGAAGGAAGAGGGTTAGAGAGAAGACCTGAGGGAGGAAGGAAGAGGGTTAGAGAGAAGACCTGAGGGAGGAAGGAAGAGGGTTAGAGAGAAGACCTGAGGGAGGAAGGAAGAGGGTTAGAGAGAAGACCTGAGGGAGGGAGGAAGAGGGTTAGAGAGAAGACCTGAGGGAGGGAGGAAGAGGTTTAGAGAGAAGAACTGAGGGAGGGAGGAAGAGGGTTAGAGAGAAGACCTGAGGGAGGGAGGAAGAGGGTTAGAGAGAAGACCTGAGGGAGGAAGGAAGAGGGTTAGAGAGAAGACCTGAGGGAGGAAGGAAGAGGGTTAGAGAGAAGACCTGAGGGAGGAAGGAAGAGGGTTAGAGAGAAGACCTGAGGGAGGAAGGAGAGTTAGAGAGAAGACCTGAGGGAGGGAGGAAGAGGGTTAGAGAGAAGAACCGAGGGAGGAAGGAAGAGGGTTAGAGAGAAGACCTGAGGGAGGGAGGAAGAGGGTTAGAGAGAAGAACTGAGGGATGGAGGGTTAGAGAGAAGACCTGAGGGAGGAAGGAAGAGGTTTAGAGAGAAGACCTGAGGGAGGGAGGAAGAGGGTTAGAGAGAAGACCTGAGGGAGGGAGGAAGAGGTTTAGAGAGAAGACCTGAGGGAGGGAGGAAGAGGGTTAGAGAGAAGACCTGAGGGAGGGAGGGTTAGAGAGAAGACCTGAGGGAGGGAGGAAGAGGGTTAGAGAGAAGACCTGAGGGAGGGAGGAAGAGGGTTAGAGAGAAGACCTGAGGGAGGGAGGAAGAGGGTTAGAGAGAAGACCTGAGGGAGGGAGGAAGAGGGTTAGAGAGAAGACCTGAGGGAGGGAGGAAGAGGGTTAGAGAGAAGACCTGAGGGAGGGAGGGTTAGAGAGAAGACCTGAGGGAGGAAGGAAGAGGGTTAGAGAGAAGACCTGAGGGAGGGAGGAAGAGGTTTAGAGAGAAGACCTGAGGGAGGGAGGAAGAGGGTTAGAGAGAAGACCCGAGGGAGGGAGGAAGAGGGTTAGAGAGAAGAACTGAGGGAGGAAGAGGGTTAGAGAGAAGACCTGAGAGAGGGAGGAAGAGGGTTAGAGAGAAGACCTGAGGGAGGAAGGAAGAGGGTTAGAGAGAAGACCTGAGGGAGGGAGGAAGAGGGTTAGAGAGAAGACCTGAGGGAGGGAGGAAGAGGGTTAGAGAGAAGACCTGAGGGAGGAAGGAAGAGGTTTAGAGAGAAGAACTGAGGGAGGAAGGGTTAGAGAGAAGACCTGAGGGAGGGAGGGTTAGAGAGAAGACCCGAGGGAGGGAGGAAAAGGGTTAGAGAGAAGACCCGGGGGAGGGAGGGTTAGAGAGAAGACCCGAGGGAGGGAGGGTTAGAGAGAAGACCCGAGGGAGGGTTAGAGAGAAGACCCGAGGGAGGGAGGGTTAGAGAGAAGACCCGAGGGAGGGAGGGTTAGAGAGAAGACCCGAGGGAGGGAGGGTTAGAGAGAAGACCCGAGGGAGGGAGGGTTAGAGAGAAGACCTGAGGGAGGGAGGGTTAGAGAGAAGACCTGAGGGAGGGAGGGTTAGAGAGAAGACCTGAGGGAGGGAGGGTTAGAGAGAAGACCCGAGGGAGGGAGGAAGAATTGTATTGTATTTGATACACATTTAAAATACTCTCAAAAGTATGTGGACACCCCTTCAAATTAGTGGATTCAGCTATTTCAGCCTCACCCGTTGCTGTCAGGTGTATAAAACCGCGCACACAGCCATGCAATCCTCATAGACAAACATTGGCAGTAGATGTCAACTTTTTATTTAACCTTAATTTAACGAGGCAAGTCAGTTAAGAACCCATTCTTATTTTCAATGACGGCCTCCCGGGGAACAGTGGGTTAACTGCCTTGTTCAGGGGCAGAACGACAGATTTTTACCAACTGGTCAACTGTAATTGCTGTTATTGTGAAGAGGAAACATCTAGGAGCAACAACGGCTCCTCTGCAAAGTGGTAGGCCACACAATCTCACAGAACAAGAACGCAGAGTGTAAAACCCGTCTTTCTTGTTTCAACACTCACTACCAAGTTCCAAACTGCCTCTGGAAGCAACGTCAGCACAATAACTGTTTGTCGGGAGCTTCATGAAATGGAAGCCTAACATCACCATGTGCAATGCCAAGCGTCGGCTGGAGTGGTGTAAAGCTCACCACCATTGGACTGGAGCAGTGGAAACGCGTTCTCTGGAGTGATGATTCACGCTTCACCACCTGGCTGTTATAGCAGCAATGTTCCAACATCTAGTGGAAAGCCTTCCCAGAAGAGTGGAGGATGTTATAGCAGCAATGTTCCAACATCTAGTGGAAAGCCTTCCCAGAAGAGTGTAGGCTGTTATAGCAGCAATGTTCCTACATCTAGTGGAAAGCCTTCCCAGAAGAGTGGAGGCTGTTATAGCAGCAATGTTCCAACATCTAGTGGAAAGCCTTCCCAGAGGAGAGGAGGCTGTTATAGCAGCAATGTTCCTACATCTAGTGGAAAGCCTTCCCAGAAGAGTAGAGGCTGTTATAGCAGCAATGTTCCAACATCTAGTGGAAAGCCTTCCCAGAAGAGTGGAGGCTGTTATAGCAGCAATGTTCCAACATCTAGTGGAAAGCCTTCCCAGAAGAGTGGAGGCTGTTATTACAGCAATGTTCCACCATCTAGTGGAAAGCCTTCCCAGAAGAGTGGAGGCTGTTATAGCAGCAATGTTCCAACATCTAGTGGAAAGCCTTCCCAGAAGAGTGGAGGCTGTTATAGCAGCAATGTTCCTACATCTAGTGGAAAGCCTTCCCAGAAGAGTAGAGGCTGTTATAGCAGCAATGTTCCAACATCTAGTGGAAAGCCTTCCCAGAAGATTGGAGGCTGTTATAGCAGCAATGTTCCAACATCTAGTGGAAAGCCTTCCCAGAAGAGTGGAGGCTGTTATAGCAGCAATGTTCCAACATCTAGTGGAAAGCCTTCCCAGAAGAGTGGAGGCTGTTATAGCAGCAATGTTCCAACATCTAGTGGAAAGCCTTCCCAGAAGAGTGGAGGCTGTTATAGCAGCAATGTTCCAACATCTTGAGGAAAGCCTTCCCAGAAGAGGAGGCTGTTATAGCAGCAATGTTCCAACATCTAGTGGAAAGCCTTCCCAGAAGAGTGGAGGCTGTTATAGCAGCAATGTTCCTACATCTAGTGGAAAGCCTTCCCAGAAAAGTGGAGGCTGTTATAGCAGCAATGTTCCAACATCTAGTGGAAAGCCTTCCCAGAAGAGTGTAGGCTGTTATAGCAGCAAAGAGGGGGGGAGGTGTTCAATGAGCAGGGGTCCACATACTTTTGGTAATGTAGTGGTACACACCCCAGTCAGTGTGTACAGCAGAGTGTGTGTGACTCACGGGGGTCGTTTGGGAGCATTGGGGTCCTTCTTCCTCCTACCACTCTTGGCCATCCCCTTGGGGGGGACGTATCCCCTCATGTCCCTCTCATATCGCACCTTGTCGTTCTTCGCCATGTCCTCAAAACGACGTTTGTCAATCGCAGTCAGACCCTACATACAGGTATAAACACACTACATTATAACATCTTTATCAGTGGAAGCCTTCACAGTTATAAAACACACTACATTATAACATCTTTATCACATACACTTGTTGTAGCACCTTGTGTGTGTGTGTGTGTGTATGTATATATATATATATACACACACACATCACAGTGGTATAACACCATTATAACAGACACCGTGGTATAACACCATTATAACAGACACCGTGATGTAACACCATTATAACAGACATCGTGGTATAACACCATTATAACAGACACCGTGGTATAACACCATTATAACAGACACCGTGATATAACACCATTATAACAGACACCGTGGTATAACACCATTATAACAGACACCGTGATGTAACACCATTATAACAGACACCGTGGTATAACACCATTATAACAGACACCGTGATATAACACCATTATAACAGACACCGTGGTATAACACCATTATAACAGACACCGTGGTATAACACCATTATAACAGACATCGTGGTATAACACCATTATAACACCGTTATAACAGACACCGTGATATAACACCATTATAACAGACACCGTGGTATAACACCATTATAACAGACGTGGTATAACACCATTATAACACCGTTATAACACCCTGTGATGTGTATTAATATGTACCCTCCATCTCTCTGAACACTGCTTGGAGAACTCCGCGAAGTTGACCGACTGTTCTGGGTGTTTTCTCTTGTGTTCCTCCCGGCAGGTCTGGACGAAGAAGGCGTAGGCTGACGTCTTGCCCTTTGGCTTGTTAACGTCCCCTTTCACCATGGCGACACGACTGACTGAAACACCGGAAAAAATATACATTTACGACTATATCTTCTTTTTTTGCAAATTCATCTAGCTAAAGTGGCTAACTAGCTAGGCCCCACGTCGGATAAAACGTCAAAAAAGTACAAATGGATAGTTAGCTAGCTAACTATTGTAACGGCAACTAATGTTGTGCTTGTATGTGTGATGGATGGCAGACCAGGTGCCGTAGACTGTATAGTTTGCAGTGCGGTTAGCCTAGTTAGCCAACTAGCATGCTAGCTCGTTGAGAACAATGGGGCCACCATTTGCTTCCCGCCTAACGCGCTGCTAGCTCATCCCATCCCCCAGCGCTAGCATTTATGCTAAAGATGCTAACGCGCTAGTAGCTCATTCCATCCCCCAGCGCCAGCATTTATGCTGAAGATGCTAACGCTAGCCATCAGAATACATAGTTAGCTAACATTAGCTAGTGTGAAACATTTTACAGTATAGTTACGAGTAATCCTAAAGCAATGTTATTTTACATCTTAAAAAAAACAACAACCCAGATTTAGCCATTTCACCAGTTTAGCAAGCTGGCTAACATTTACAGTGACTCGCTCTGAAAATAGTATTATAACGTTACATTTTTTTGCTTGTTTTTTTTTGCAGGGAAACTAACATTTCTACAACTTTCAATGTATATTTAAAAGATGTTCCTGCTACTAACGTCCAATGTCTTTCATTACTTACATTTACCGGCCAGCTGAAGTTTGCAAGAATGAGTCTGGTTGTTTTTGTTGTTGTCGCTGCTGCTGTGTGCTTCTCCGGAGAGGATTGTTGACTGAGCATCAAACAGGATGGCTCTAAGACCCGCCCCCGGGCCCCCGTTGGCTGATTACGCTCATTAGAACACAGGGGGCGGAGACCACAGGGTTGAGATGGGCGGAGACTCATTTCTGATTGGCCAGTGTGCGTTCTTCCCTCTAGCCCGAATTTGGTCCGGAAGAACTCCCGTTGACCGAGCGCTGTTTGCTGGGCGGCAGATTTCGTGCGTTATGAACGTAATGGGGACGCCGTAGTTCTACTGTTATTGTTATTCAGATGATTTGAAGGTTTTTTTGTGTGCGTGTCTGTGATAGTTTATTACTAACTGGTTGACAACGGTAGCATTAATGTCTGTCCGATCAGATCTGACCATAATTCAAAGAGTTTAATAGTTACGTGACTTGTAGTTAAGGTGAAGATATTAAGCGATTCAGAACAGCATCAACGAAACGAACCTAGAATGGAATCGTTTATGGATAACTTCAGTGAGAGGAGTGACGTGGTAAGTTACGTTGTCTACTTTCGTTTATGTATTTTTTTACAATAGTTAGCTAGCTACATTTAAACAAAATACAGTATTTTTACTCATTCACCACACCTTTCGTTCATATCTCCTTTCTTATAGGAACGGGAGTGGCTGCAGGAGCTATTCGTGTTCGTGAGGGACAATCTGTTCCCGGTTCTCGGTCCAACCACCGGTAGTGTTTCCCCGGAACAGCTCTCGCTAGCCATGATACGGAGAGTGGAAGGGGCGGTGGGCTCCTCGTCTGCCCGGTCTCTGCCGCTCAGTTACAGGTGACCAGTTGATGTTGTTTACCGGCTCTGGCGTAAATGTGCACGTTTTAGCTCCAGCCTTGCACAAGCACAACTGATTACATTAACCAAGGGGTATTAATGATCCAGTTGATTAGTGTGTTAGTGCTGGGCTTGAACTAAAGTCTGCTTACTCGGTTTGTCACCAGGATCAGAGCTGGTTGGAGTCCTTTAGTTTAGGGTCCGTCTAAGGCAAATCAAATTGTATTAGTCACATGCGCAGAATACAACCGGTATAGGTCGACCTTACAGTGAAATGCTGAATACAACAGGTGTTGTAGACCTTACAGTGAAATGCTGAATACAACAGGTGTAGTAGACCTTACAGTGAAATGCTGAATACAACAGGTGTAGTAGACCTTACAGTGAAATGCTGAATACAACCGGTATAGGTAGACCTCACAGTGAAATGCTGAATACAACAGGTATAGGTAGACCTTACAGTGAAATGCTGAATACAACAGGTGTAGTAGACCTCACAGTGAAATGCTGAATACAACAGGTGTAGTAGACATTACAGTGAAATGCTGAATACAACAGGTATAGGTAGACCTTACAGTGAAATGCTGAATACAACAGGTGTAGTAGACCTCACAGTGAAATGCTGAATACACCAGGTGTAGTAGACCTTACTGTGAAATGCTGAATACAACAGGTGTAGTAGACCTTACAGTGAAATGCTGAATACAACAGGTGTAGTAGATCTCACTGTGAAATGCTGAATACAACAGGTGTAGTAGACCTTACTGTGAAATGCTGAATACAACAGGTATAGGTAGACCTTACAGTGAAATGCTGAATACAACAGGTGTAGTAGACCTCACAGTGAAATGCTGAATACAACAGGTGTAGTAGACCTTACAGTGAAATGCTGAATACAACAGGTGTAGTAGATCTCACTGTGAAATGCTGAATACAACAGGTGTAGTAGACCTTACTGTGAAATGCTGAATACAACAGGTATAGGTAGACCTTACAGTGAAATGCTGAATACAACAGGTGTAGTAGACCTTACAGTGAAATGCTGAATACAACAGGTGTAGTAGACCTTACAGTGAAATGCTGAATACAACAGGTGTAGTAGACCTTACAGTGAAATGCTGAATACAACAGGTGTAGTAGACCTTACAGTGAAATGCTGAATACAACAGGTGTAGTAGACCTTACAGTGAAATGCTGAATACAACAGGTGTAGTAGATCTTACAGTGAAATGCTGAATACAACAGGTATACTGTGTCTTGCCAAAGTATTCGACCTCCTTGAACTTTGCGACCTGTTGCCACATTTCAGGCTTCAAACATAAAGATATAAAACTGTATTTTTTTGTGAAGAATCAACAACAAGTGGGACACAATCATGAAGTGGAACAACATTTATTGGAGATTTCAAACTTTTTTAACAAATCAAAAACTGAAAAATTGGGCGTGCAAAATTATTCAGCCCCCTTAAGTTAATACTTTGTAGCGCCACCTTTTGCTGCGATAACAGCTGTAAGTCGCTTGGGGTATGTCTCTATCAGTTTTGCACATCGAAAGACTGAATTTTTTTCCCATTCCTCCTTGCAAAACAGCTCGAGATCCTGGGTGGCAGGAAGCTTGGCCCCGGTGATGTACTGGGCAGTACGCACTACCCTCTGTAGCACCTTACGGTCGGAGGCCGAGCAGTTGCCATATCAGGCAATAATGCAACCAGTCAGGATGCTCTCGATGGTGCAGCCGAGGAACCGTTTGAGGACCCAAATATTTTTAGTCTCCTGAGGGGGAATAGGTTTTGTCGTGCCCTCTTCCCTGATGTGGACACCAAGGAACTTGAAGCTCTCAACCTGCTCCACTGCAGCCCTCAACATCACCAGAGGAACAGAGGAGAAGTAGGATAAGGGTACGGCTAAAGACTATACGAACTGGCCGTCTAGCACCTTCGGAACAGAGAGTAAAAGGAGCATGTTTCTGGGCACGATAGCATAGATTCAAGGCATAATGTACAGACAAAGGTAAATTAGGATGTGAGTACATTGGAGGTAAACCTAGGCATTGAGTAATGAAGAGAGAGAGATAGTCTCTAGAGATGTTTAAACCATGTGATGTCATCGCATATGTAGGAGGTGGAACAACATGGTTGGTTAAGGCATATTGAGCAGGGCTAGAGGCTCTACAGTGAAATAAGACGGTGATCAGTTACCAGGACAGTAATGGACGAGGCATATTGATATTAGAGAGAGGCATGTGGGTCCAGTGAGTGGTTGGGCTGACTGGGGACAAGGCGATTCAAACAGTTAGCAGGCCAATGCTAACAGTTAGTTGGTAGGGGCTAAACAACTTATCAGTTTGCAGACCAGGGCTGGCAAGCAAGCAGTTTACAGGAGCTAGCAGTTAGTAGGTAGGGGCTAAACAACCTAGCAGTTTGCAGACCAGGGCTGGCAAGCAAGCAGTTTGCAGGAGCTAGCAGTTAGTAGGTAGGGGCTAAACAACCTAGCAGTTTGCAGACCAGGGCTGGCAAGCAAGCAGTTTGCAGGAGCTAGCAGTTAGTAGGTAGGGGCTAAACAACCTAGCAGTTTGCAGACCAGGGCTGGCAAGCAAGCAGTTTGCAGGAACTAGCAGTTAGTAGGTAGGGGCTAAACAACCTAGCAGTTTGCAGGAGCTAGCAGTTAGTAGGTAGGGGCTAAACAACTTATCAGTTTGCAGACCAGGGCTGGCAAGCAAGCAGTTTGCAGGAGCTAGCAGTTAGCAGGTAGGGGCTAAACAACCTAGCAGTTTGCAGACCAGGGCAAGCAAGCAGTTAGCGGACCGTGGCAGGCAAGTTATCCTTTGGGGTACGTCGCGATGGGGGTAAGTCTGTTTTTGCCTCTTCGTGCGGTGATGTCGATAGACCAGTCGTGGAATTAGTAGGGTTCCAAGTAGCTCTAGGTAGCTAGCAGGCCTAGCAGGTTAGCAGAATGGGCCTTCAGCGGGCATCGCGCCTGTTGGAATCCTCGGGCAGATTATGTCGTTATTCCAGTCGTAGAGGATCGGCGGGGTTCCGTGCCCTGTACCGGCAGTAGAAGGGGTCCGGATATTGTAGCCCAGGAGTGAGCCGGGAGATGGTTCTAGCATGGGCTAGCCCCAGGCTAGTTGGTGCTAGCTCCGGGACGGAAACGTTAGCCAGGAGTAGTCAACCCGGGTTGCTGTTAGCTAGCTGTGATGATCCAAATGAAAAGGTTCATAGTTTGCGGTAGGAATCCGGGGATATGGACAGAAAAATAGGTCCGGGATGCTCTGGTTTGAAACGTGTTGTACGAACTGGCGAGAGCTTTCCGAGCTAAAGGTTAGCTGATGACCGCTAGCAGTGGTTAGCTGACTGATAGCAGGTAGCTAGTAGCTAGTTAGCTAGCTAGCTTCAGTTGAGGTATTCCAGTTCGGAGGTAAATAGAAATACTTTAGGGGGAAACAAACAGATCCACACCACATTGGGTGAGGCGGGTTGCAGGAGAATATTTTGAAGTTGAGGTTTAGGAAAAATATTAAAAAGAATGCGAAGAAAATGATATATACACATGGGACAAGACAAAGACGTCTGACTGCTAAGCCATCTCCTGTCATTGGGGAGGTTTAGAAACCATCAACACCACTCCTAACCTTAACCTCCTCTTGTTGTTAGGCTCATCTCCGTAGCTGAGCTGGTTACCTGGCAACGCACACCCTGCTGTAGCAACCTGACCTGGAGCACCGCTCAGCACAGAGAATGGGTCCGGGAGGCGGAGCAGGCTCTGCCCAATCACAAGGCTTTGCCGCGTGCCAGCCTGTTGCTGATAGGCTGTCTCAGTGATGGGTGTGACCCAGAGAGGTCACGTGACGGAGCGTGGCGTGTGAGGGACGCCACCGGGACCGTGCACTGTGAGGTGAGATTGTCTGTCTGATGTATGTGTGTAAGAGAAGACAAGACAGCCTTGAATTCACTCCTGTCGTTCTTTCTCTGATTGGTTAGCTACTGAGCCCCTCCCCTCTCTGGCTGGGCCTGCCAGTTCTCTTCCCCTGCTGGAATTACATCCCCCAGCCTGCACTGGGGAAGGACCAGGAAGTGGAGGAGAGGGGCTACCTGGAGCTGGTTGGCTGTCCCCTACCCCTGACCTCTGACCCTGAGATAACCTTTAACCCTGCAGGGGTCAACCTGAAGAGAGCTGTGGGGGTCAGAGAAGCTGCAGAACTCATACAGCACAGGTCAGGGTTTCTGGCATACATGTATGGAGAATTGTGTAACTGTGTGTGTGTGTGTGTGTATAACTGTGTGTGTAACTGTGTGTGTGTGTGTGTAACTGTGTGTGTGTGTGTGTGTGTGTATAACTGTGTGTGTAACTGTGTGTGTGTGAATTCACCAATTTGTAAGTCGCTCTGGATAAGAGCGTCTGCTAAATGACTTAAATGTAATGTAATGTGTGTGTGTGTGTGTGTAACTATGTGTGTGCAGGGTGCGAGGCCTTCGTGTGAAGGTTTATGGGGAGGTTTCTGGAGTCTACCCTCTCCTGAACATCGCAGGGAAGTCCCTCTTCTGTCTCCGTCTGAGAGAGGGACGACACACACTACCATTACTGGTCACGGTGAGGAGAGAGAGAGAGAGAGACACTACCATTACTGGTCACGGTGAGGAGAGAGAGAGAGAGAGAGAGAGAGAGAGAGAGACACTACCATTACTGGTCACAGTGAGGAGGGAGAGAGAGACACTACCATTACTGGTCACGGTGAGGAGAGAGAGAGAGAGAGAGAGAGAGAGAGAGAGAGAGACTACCATTACTGGTCACAGTGAGGAGGGAGAGAGAGAGAGAGAGAGAGAGAGAGAGAGAGAGAGAGAGAGACTACCATTACTGGTCACAGTGAGGAGAGAGAGAGAGAGACACTACCATTACTGGTCACGGTGAGGAGAGAGAGAAAGAGAGAGTGAGAGAGAGAGAGACACTACCATTACTGGTCACAGTGAGGAGAGAGAGAGAGACACTACCATTACTGGTCACAGTGAGGAGAGAGAGAGAGAGAGACACTACCATTACTGGTCACATTGAGGAGAGAGAGAGACACTACCATTACTGGTCACAGTGAGGAGAGAGAGAGAGAGACACTACCATTACTGGTCACAGTGAGGAGAGAGAGAGAGACACTACCATTACTGGTCACAGTGAGGAGAGAGAGAGAGAGAGAGACACTACCATTACTGGTCACATTGAGGAGAGAGAGAGACACTACCATTACTGGTCACATTGAGGAGAGAGAGAGACACTACCATTACTGGTCACAGTGAGGAGAGAGAGAGAGACACTACCATTACTGGTCACAGTGAGGAGAGAGAGAGAGAGAGACACTACCATTACTGGTCACAGTGAGGAGAGAGAGAGACACTACCATTACTGGTCACAGTGAGGAGAGAGAGAGACACTACCATTACTGGTCACAGTGAGGAGAGAGAGAGCGACACTACCATTACTGGTCACAGTGAGGAGAGAGAGACACTACCATTACTGGTCACAGTGAGGAGAGAGAGACACTACCATTACTGGTCACAGTGAGGAGAGAGAGAGAGACACTACCATTACTGGTCACAGTGAGGAGAGAGAGAGACACTACCATTACTGGTCACAGTGAGGAGAGAGAGACACTACCATTACTGGTCACAGTGAGGAGAGAGAGAGAGACACTACCATTACTGGTCACAGTGAGGAGAGAGAGAGAGAGAGAGCGACACTACCATTACTGGTCACAGTGAGGAGAGAGAGAGCGACACTACCATTACTGGTCACAGTGAGGAGAGAGAGAGAGAGAGAGCGACACTACCATTACTGGTCACAGTGAGGAGAGAGAGCGACACTACCATTACTGGTCACAGTGAGGAGAGAGAGAGACACTACCATTACTGGTCACAGTGAGGAGAGAGAGACACTACCATTACTGGTCACAGTGAGGAGAGAGAGAGCGACACTACCATTACTGGTCACAGTGAGGAGAGAGAGAGAGAGAGAGAGAGAGAGAGAGAGAGAGAGACACTACCATTACTGGTCACAGTGAGGAGAGAGAGACACTACCATTACTGGTCACAGTGAGGAGAGAGAGAGAGAGACACTACCATTACTGGTCACAGTGAGGAGAGAGAGAGAGAGAGAGAGAGAGAGACACTACCATTACTGGTCACAGTGAGGAGAGAGAGAGAGAGAGAGAGACACTACCATTACTGGTCACAGTGAGGAGAGAGAGAGCGACACTACCATTACTGGTCACAGTGAGGAGAGAGAGAGAGAGACACTACCATTACTGGTCACAGTGAGGAGAGAGAGAGACACTACCATTACTGGTCACAGTGAGGAGAGAGAGAGAGACACTACCATTACTGGTCACAGTGAGGAGAGAGAGAGAGAGACACTACCATTACTGGTCACAGTGAGGAGAGAGAGAGAGAGACACTACCATTACTGGTCACAGTGAGGAGAGAGAGAGAGAGACACTACCATTACTGGTCACAGTGAGGAGAGAGAGAGAGAGACACTACCATTACTGGTCACAGTGAGGAGAGAGAGAGAGAGAGAGACACTACCATTACTGGTCACAGTGAGGAGAGAGAGACACTACCATTACTGGTCACAGTGAGGAGAGAGAGAGACACTACCATTACTGGTCACAGTGAGGAGAGAGAGACACTACCATTACTGGTCACAGTGAGGAGAGAGAGACACTACCATTACTGGTCACAGTGAGGAGAGAGAGAGAGAGACACTACCATTACTGGTCACAGTGAGGAGAGAGAGAGAGACACTACCATTACTGGTCACAGTGACGAGAGATTGAGACACTACCATTACTGGTCACAGTGAGGAGAGAGGGGGTGTATGGGTAACGTATCATTTTAACCATCACTCTGTCTCTCTCTTCTTTAGGAGCCGTGCTGTCTGTGGTGGCAGCAGTGTGTGTGTGTGGGACGGAGTGTGTGTGTGTCGGGGCTGCGTGTGTGTACACTGCAGGGCTGGTCTGGGAACAGGGTTCTGTGTGCAACGAGTCAGTCTTCTCTCACTTTGCTTCCTGACACACTGATCCAGGACCTGTCTGATCCACCCACATTGGACAAGCACACCCCAGACCCAGACCCTGTGGGGTTAGATCCACAGCTGTCTGACTGCTGTAGTACTGGGTGTCCTCTCCCAGAGAGACGGGGCGCTGGACCAGACCCTGTGGGGTTAGATCCACCGCTGTCTGACTGCTGTAGTACTGGGTGTCCTCTCCCAGAGACGGGGCGCTGGACCAGACCCTGTGGGGTTAGATCCACCGCTGTCTGACTGCTGTAGTACTGGGTGTCCTCTCCCAGAGAGACGGGGCGCTGGACCAGACCCTGTGGGGTTAGATCCACCGCTGTCTGACTGCTGTAGTACTGGGTGTCCTCTCCCAGAGAGACGGGGCGCTGGACCAGACCCTGTGGGGTTAGATCCACCGCTGTCTGACTGCAGTAGTACTGGGTGTCCTCTCCCAGAGAGACGGGGCGCTGGACCAGACCCTGTGGGGTTAGATCCACCGCTGTCTGACTGCAGTAGTACTGGGTGTCCTCTCCCAGAGAGACGGGGCGCTGGACCAGACCCTGTGGGGTTAGATCCACCGCTGTCTGACTGCAGTAGTACTGGGTGTCCTCTCCCAGAGAGACGGGGCGCTGGACCAGACCCTGTGGGGTTAGATCCACCGCTGTCTGACTGCAGTAGTACTGGGTGTCCTCTCCCAGAGAGACGGGGCGCTGGACCAGACCCAGACCCCTCTCCCATCCTGAGGCCCAAACTCTCCAAGACTATCAGCTACAAGGTGATTTTTGTTTGTTCGTTTATCTCTGAGTATTATAGGTTAACATCTATACATCTATACACCTGGATGTCAAGGTTTCCATCCTGAGCCCTCCCCTTCTCCCTGATAGGGTGTGCTGACCAGTGTCCTGAGTGCGGCAGCGGGGCTCTATGTGATTGACGGGAAGGTGGGCCTGTGTTTGGCCTATCAGCCACTGCAGAGGCGTGGCCTGCGTCCGGGGGCGGAGATAGAACTCCATGATGTCCATTTCTTGTACCGCCCCTCTCCCCACTTCCATCCCTGCATGCTCTGCGTGTGTCTACACTCCAGTCTACGTGTCACTTCCTTCAGCCGCCTGGGGTCAGAGGTCGACCGCCCTGGCGACGCCCCGCTGTCGTGGCTACTGCTGGAGAGGAATCTGGGCGTGTCTCAGTACCTGTGGCTCTGTCACTGCTGCAGAGCTCTAAGAGACAGGTAGGAGACTGGTAAAGACTGGTAAAGACAGGTAGGAGACAGGTAGGAGACTGGTAGGATACAGGTAGGAGACAGGTAGGAGACAGGTAGGAGACAGGTAGGAGACTGGTAGGAGACTGGTAGGAGACTGGTAGGATACAGGTAGGAGACTGGTAGGAGACTGGTAGGAGACTGGGAGGAGACTGGTAGGAGACTGGGAGGAGACAGGTAGGAGACAGGTAGGAGACTGGTAGGAGACTGGTAGGAGACTGGTAGGAGACTGGTAGGAGACTGGTAGGAGACAGGTAGGAGACTGGTAGGAGACTGGTAGGAGACAGGTAGGAGACAGGTAGGAGACTGGTAGGAGACTGGTAGGAGACTGGTAGGAGACAGGTAGGAGACAGGTAGGAGACTGGTAGGAGACTGGTAGGAGACTGGTAGGAGACAGGTAGGAGACAGGTAGGAGACAGGTAGGAGACTGGTAGGATACAGGTAGGATACAGGTAGGAGACAGGTAGGAGACAGGTAGGAGACAGGTAGGAGACTGGTAGGAGACTGGTAGGAGACTGGGAGGAGACTGGGAGGAGACTGGGAGGAGACTGGTAGGAGACTGGTGTGATTTAACCTCTCTTCTCTCTCTCAGACTGGTCCCTCGCTGGGTGAAAGAGGAGTGCGTGTATGTGGTGGCTAGGAGGCTGTTTGAGTGTGTGGTAACGTCAGAGAAGGGAGGAGGGAGGAGAGACATCTACAGAGAGATGCTACAGGAGCCACACCACTGTCCCCTCACTGAGGTACAAACACTTAACTGTTTCAAATCATATTGTTGACTCATATCTCTCTATGTCTCTCTCTATGTCTCTCTCTATGTCTCTCTCTATGTCTCTCTCTATGTCTCTCTCTCTGTCTCTCTCTGTCTCTGTCTCCCTGTCTGTCTCTCTGTCTGTCTCTCTCTCTGTCTCTCTCTCTCTGTTTCTCTCTCTCAGTTTCTCTCTGTCTCTCTCTCTGTCTCTCTCTCTCTGTCTCGCTCTCTCTGTTTCTCTCTCTCTGTCTCTCTCTCACTGTACGAGTCTGCTGTTATTGATAATACAGAGGATTTTCCCAAGGTTGCTGTTGACGCATATCCCACAATAATTATTGGGGTCAAATATGTCTCTACTTTTGTGGATTGGGGTGATCAGTCCTCGGTTCCAAATATTGGGGAGAATGCCAGAGCTAAGTGGTTTATCCATTTATCCCTGTTTCGGATAGATAACTCTTCATGTTGATATTTGTTTTGTGAGTCCACATTTTCCCAGAGGTGGTTAGATTCTATGGATTCTTCAGTTATATTGAGCTGATTTCTGACATGCTGTTCCTTCTTTTTCCGTAGTGTATTTCTGTATTGTTTTAGTGATTCACCATAGTGAAGGCGTGGACTCAGGTTTTCCGTAGTGTATTTGTGTTTTGTTTTAGTGATTCACCATAGTGAAGGCGTGGACTCAGGTTTTCCGTAGTGTATTTGTGTTTTGTTTTAGTGATTCACCATAGTGAAGGCGTGGACTCAGGTTTTCTGGGTCTCTATGTTTTTGGTTGGACATGTTTCTCAATTTCTTTCTTAGGATTTTGCATTCTTCATCAAACCATTTGTCATTGTTGTTCATTTTCTTAGGTTGTCTACTTGAACTGTTTAGGTTTGACAGGGAAGAGAGGTCAAATATCCTGTTTAGGTTTTCTACTGCCAAGTTTTCATCTTCACTATTCCAGTGAAATGTTTTGATGTCTCATGATTGAGTATTGCTCTGTTTAAGTAGACTGTGATTTTGCTGTGGTCTGATAGGGGTGTCAGTGGGCTGAATGTGAATGCTCTGAGAGACTCTGGGTTGAGGTCAGTGATAAAGTGGTCTACAGTACTACTGCCAAGAGATGAGCTATAGGTGGACCTACCGTAGGAGTCTCCTCGAAGCCTACCTTTGACTATGTACATACCCAGCGTGCGACAGAGCTATAGGTGGACCTACCGTAGGAGTCCCCTCGAAGCCTACCTTTGACTATGTACAGACCCAGCGTGCGACAGAGCTGCAGGAGTTGTGACCCGTTTTTGTTGGTTATGTTGTCATAGTTGTGCCTAGGGGGGCATATGGGGGAGGGAATGATGTCACCTCCAGGCAGGTGTTTGTCCCCCTGTGTGCTAAAGTTGTTTCTCTCTCTCTCTCTCTCTCTCTCCCTCTCCCTCTCCCTCTCCCTCTCCCTCTCCCTCTCCCTCTCCCTCCCTCCCTCCCTCCCTCCCTCCCTCCCTCCCACCCTCCCTCCCTCCCTCCCTCCCTCCCTCCCACCCTCCCTCTCCCAGTACTCTGTGAGTTCTCCAGTGTGTGAGTACGTGTCGGTGTCAGACTGTGTGTGTGTGATGGAGAAAGAGTGCTGGTCGTCTCTGTCTCTCTCCTCTCTCCTCCCAGCCTGTGGTAGTTCCCTGACTCAGGCTGAGCTGAACCCATCTATAGCCTGGTCCGTAGGCCTCTCTCTGGGGCAGGACAGTCAGCCCCGACCCCTACTGCTGGTCGGAGTGTTGGAGCTCCCTGGAACACACACACTCCGCCTGAGAGACCAGACCGGCGCCGTGACCTGTGTTGCCGTGGAGACTGGCGATGATGGCTCGGGTGGTCAGAGAGCTGCCAACAACACTGCTTGGATAGGTGAGGTGTGTGTGTGTGTGTGTGTGTTCATAATCAAATGTTATTTGTCACATACACATATTTAGCAGATGTTATAACGGGTGTAGCTAAATTCTTGTGTTCCAACAGTGCAGTAGTTTTCAATTCACAACAAAACACACATCTAAAAGTGAAAGAATGGAATTAAGAAATATATATAAATATATTATTATATATATATTTATATTATATATGTTCTCCCTCTATCTCTCTGTTCTATCTCTCTATCCACAACCATTTAAAGGTTTGGGGTCACTTAGAAATGTCCTTGTTTTTAAAAGAAAATCTATTTTTTTTCCGTCCATTTAAAAAAACATCAAATTGATCAGAAATACAGTGTAGACATTGTTAATGTTGTAAATGACTATTGTAGCTGGAAACGGCTGATTTGTAATGGAATATCTACCAACAGTGGGACCTCATACACGGTGGGGCAAAAAGTATGTATTCAGCCACCAAGTGTGCAAGTTCTCCCACTTAAAAACATGAGAGAGGCCTGTAATTTTCATCATAGGTACACTTCAACTATGACAGACAAAATGAGAAAAATGAGAAATCACATTGTAGGATTTTTAATGAATTTGTTTGCAAATTATGGTGGAAAATAAGTATTTGTTCACCGACAAACAAGCAAGATTTCTGGCTCTCACAGACCTGTAATTTATTCTTTAAGAGGCTCCTCTGTCCTCCACTCGTTACCTGTGTTAATGGCACCTGTTTGAACTTGTTATCAGTATAAAAGACACCTGTCCACAACTTCAAACAGTCACACTCCAAACTCCACTATGGCCAAGACCAAAGAGCTGTCAAAGGACACCAGAAACAAAATTGTAGACCTGCACCAGGCTGGGAAGACTGAATCTGCAATAGGTAAGCAGCTTGGTTTGAAGAAATCAACTGTGGGAGCAATTATTAGGAAATGGAAGACATACAAGACCACTGATAATCTCCCTCAATCTGAGGCTCCACGCAAGATCTCACCCCGTGGGGTCAAAATGATCACAAGAACGGTGAGCAAAAATCCGAGAACCACACAGGGGGACCTAGTGACAAGACGCAGAAAAATGAAAAGATGCTGGAGGAGTGAACCGTAGCCTGTAGCCTGGTGGAGGCGATGTGATGGTCTGGGGGGCTTTGAGCTGGTAAAGTGGGAGATTTGTACCGGGTCAAAGGGATCTTGAAGAAGGAGGGATATCACTCCATTTTGCAACACAATGCCATATCCTGTGGACACCGCTTAATTATGAGCCAACTTCCTCCTACAACCTATTGAGCTGTTGTGGGAGCAGCTTGGCTGTATGGTAACTATTTAGGGAGCCAGCAGTCAGCTGGTATTCTGTCTATAGTGGAGTAGCCAGCACAGTCACCAGATCCCAACCCTATTGAGCTGTTGTGGGAGGAGCTTGACCGTATGATACATAAGAAGTGCCCATCAAGCCAATCCAACTGGTGGGAGGAGCTTCAGGAAGCGTGGGGTGAAATCTCTTCAGATCACCTCAACAAATTGACAACTAGAACGCCAAAGGTCTGCAAGGCTGTAATTGCTGCAAATGGAGGATTCTTTGACGAAAACAAAGTTTGAAGGAAACAATTATTATTTCAATTAAAAATTATTATTTATTTAACCTTGTCAACATCTTGACTATATTTCCTATTCATTTTGCAACTCATTGCATCTATGTTTTCATGGAAAACAAGGACATTTCTCAGTGACCCCAAATTTTTGAACGTAATGTAAATATTAGATCAAGCAATGTCAGCGTGGCTTTGGCTAAAATACAGTAGAATAGAATACAGTAGAATAGAATACAGTAGAATAGAATACAGTAGAATAGAATACAGTATATACAGTACCAGTACCAGTCAAAAGTCTGGACTCCTCCTCATTCTATAGTTTTTCTTTATTTTCACTATTTTCTACATTGTAGAATAATAGTGAAGACATCAACCTCTGTATTGACTGACCTTCATGTCTTAAAGTAATGATGGGCTGTCATTTTTCTTTACTTATTTGATCTTGCCATAATATGGACTTGGTCTTTTCACAAATAGGGTTATCATCTGTATACCACATACAACACAACTGATTGGCTCAAATGCATTAGGAAGGAAATAAATTCCACAAATTAATTTTAAACAAGGCACACCTGTTAGTTGAAATGTATTCCAGGTGACTACCTCATGAAGCTGGTTGAGAGAATGCCAAGAGTGTGCAAAGCTGTCATCAAGGCAAAGGGTTTCTATTTGGGTGGCTTGTTCTCAGTGTGTTACTACATGATTCCATATGTGTTATTTCATAGTTTTGATGTCTTCACTATTATTCTACAATGTAGAAAATAGTAAAAAATAAAGAAAAACCTTTGAATGAGTGGATGTGTCCAGACTATGTAAACATTATTTAAACATGATTAAAGTGACTAATGTTCCATTATTAAAGTGGCCAGTGATTCCATGTGTATGGGGCAGCAGCCTCTAAGGTGCAGGGTTGAGAGTGACTAGTGTTCCATTATTAAAGTGGCCAGTGAGGTCTATTGCCGTACCAGGCAATAGGTAGTTTGCCCCCGGTGATGCGTTGTGCAGACCTCACTACCCTCTGGAGAGCCTTACGGTTGTGGGCGGAGCAGTTGCCCTACCAGGCAGTGATACAGCCCGCCAGGATGCTCTCGATTGTGCATCTGTAGATGTTTGTGAGTGTTTTTGGTGACAAGCCGAATTTCTTCAGCCTCCTGAGGTTGAAGAGGCGATGCTGCGCCTTCTTCACGATGCTGTCTGTGAGTGGACCAATTCAGTTTGTCTGTGATGTGTATGCCGAGGAACTTAAAACTTACTACCCTCTCCACTACTGTTCCATCGATGTGGATAGGGGGGTGTTCCCTCTGCTGTTTCCTGAAGTCCACGATCAGCTCCTTCGTTTTGGTTGATGTTGATTTAGAGGTTATTTTCCTTTGCACTCCTTCGCCCTCACCTCCTCCCTGTAGGCCGTCTCGTCGTTGTTGGTAATCAAGCCTACCACTGTAGTGTCATCTGCAAACTTGATAATTGAGTTGGAGGCGTGCGTGGCCACACAATCATGGGTGGACAATGAGTACAGGAGGGGGCTGAGCACACACCCTTGTGGGGTCCCTCCCATCAGGAAGTCCAAGTCCCAATTGCACAAGGCGGGGTTCAGACCCAGGGATAAGCTTGGAGTTGATGAGCTTGGACTATGGTGTTGAAGCCTGAGCTATAGTCAATGCACAGCATTCTTACATAAGTATTCCTCTTGTCCAGATGGGATAGGGCAGTGTGCAGTGCTATTGCCTCATCTATAGACCTATTGGGGCAGTAAGCTAATTGAAGTGGGTCTAGGGATAACGAGAGACCACAGTCCTTGTTAACGGGCCACGTCGGTGGCACTGTGTTATCCTCAAAGCTGCCGAAGAAGTTCTTTAGCTTGTCCGGGAGCAAGACGTCGGTGTCCGTGATGTAGCTGGTTTTACCTTTGTAATCCGTGATTGTCTGTAGACCCTGACACATACGTCTCGTGTCTGAGCTGTTGAATTGCGACTCCACTTTGTCTCTGTAGTGTCATTTTGCCTGTTTCTTTGCCGAGAAAATAACTGCACTATTTGTGTTCTTCCAGTCACCTTTTAAATGCGGTGGTTCGCGCTTTCAGTTTTACGCGAATCCTTCCATCTATCCACAGTTTCTGAATTGGGTTGGTTTTAATAGTCACATTGGGAATAAGATGAACTCAGTCACGAGTCAGTATATTAATCAATGGTATTCTTTGAGGCAACCTGGACCATGTGTGATCAAAACAATCTTGATGCATGGATTCCGATTGGTCAGACCAGCATTTTAAATAGACCTTAGCACGGGTACTTCCTGTTTGAGTTTCTGCCTATAGGAAGGGATGAGCAAAATGGAATCGTGATCTGATTTGCCGAAGGGAGGGCGGGGGAGGGCCTTGTAGGCTTCCTGGAAGTTGGAGTAGCAGTAGTCGAGTGTTTTACCAGCGCTACTACTGTCAATGTAGAACTTCTGTAGTACTTTCCTCAAATTTGCTTTATTAAAATCCCCAGTTACAATAAACGCGGCCTCAGAATATGTGGTTTCCAGTTTGCATAAAGTCCAGTGTAGTTACTTGAGGGCCGTCGTGGTATCAGCTTGAGGGGGATATACACGGCTGTGACTATAACCGAGGAGAATTCTCTTAGGGAGAAAATACGGTCGGCATTTGATTGTGAGGAATTCTAGGTCAGGTGAACAAAAGGACTTGAGTTCCTGTGTGTTATCACAATCACACCAAGAGTAGTTAATCATGAAACATAGACCCCCGCCCTTCCTCTTCCCTGAGAGTTCTTAATTCTGCCCGATGAACTGAGAACCCAGCTGGCTGTATGGACAAAGACAGCATATCTGAAGAGAGCCATGATTCCGTGAAACAGAGCAAGAAGGTAATATACATTAGCGAGTAATATACTCGGAAGCGGTGGATGGTGTGCCCTCCTCCTGAGTCAGAATACCTCTTCTCTGCCAGCGGTGTCTTGGAGCCTCTGGGATACGTTACAGTGCCCTGGGGGGTACGAACAAAGGAGCCAATTCGGGAAAGTCTTAGTCCTGGTTGTAATGCCGGTGCTCTGATATGCAAAAGTTATTTGTGGCTGTATGTAATAACACACAAAAAAAATGTTTTGGGTGATAATGTAAGAAATAACACTTTAGAAAATACTGCAAAGTTGCTTCGGAGCTAGAAGCAGAGCAGCCATGTCTGTTGGCGCCATCTTGTTCTCAGTGTGTGTGTGTTGATGATGTTTACAATGTGTGTTTGGTGTGTGTTAATAATGTGTGTGTCTACAGGTTGTTTGGTGTGTGTGTAATGTGTCTACAGGTTGCTTGGTGTGTGTGTAATGTGTCTACAGGTTGCTTGGTGTGTGTGTAATGTGTCTACAGGTTGCTTGGTGTGTGTGAATAATGTGTGTGTCTACAGGTTGCTTGGTGTGTGTGTAATGTGTCTACAGGTTGCTTGGTGTGTGTGTAATGTGTGTGTAATGTTTCTACAGGTTGCTTGGTGTGTCTACAGGTTGTTTGGTGTGTTTAATGTGTGTAATGTGTGTACAGGTTGCTTGGTGTGTCTACAGGTTGTTTGGTGTGTGTAATGTGTGTGTAATGTGTGTACAGGTTGCTTGGTGTGTCTACAGGTTGTTTGGTGTGTGTAATGTGTGTGTAATGTGTGTACAGGTTGCTTGGTGTGTGTGAATAATGTATGTGTAATGTGTGTGTAATGTGTGTGTAATGTGTGTACAGGTTGCTTGGTGTGTGTGCAGAAGTTCACCATGGTGATGGAGAGATTCCTCCAATCAGAGTTCCCTTCATACAGACACCTGGACCAGGACAGTTACATCACACACAGACACTGCAGGTACACACACACACACACACACACACACACACACACACACACACACACACACACACGCTATTATAACACATTACTTATTACGTGTGTGTGTGTGTGTGTGTGTGTTCCAGGGTGTACATCCAGCTGTGTCTGAACGACCTCCAGATTCTCAGCCCCTCTGCTGCCATGGCATCACTCCTCAACAGAACGACACAGGGAGGAGAGAGGGTGGAGAGGAGTGAGACAGAGAGAGAGAGGGAGGAGAGGAGAGAGACAGAGAGAGAGAGCGAGGAGAGGAGAGAGAAAGGGGGAGAAGAGAGGGAGGAGAGGAGAGAGAAAGGGGGAGAAGAGAGGGAGGAGAGGAGAGAGAAAGGGGGAGAAGAGAGGGAGGAGAGGAGAGAGAAAGGGGGAGAAGAGAGGGAGGAGAGGAGAGAGAAAGGGGGAGAAGAGAGGGAGGAGAGGAGAGAGAAAGGGGGAGAAGAGAGGGAGGAGAGGAGAGATGACGTTTCTGAGAGGAAGAAGAGGAGCAGAGAAGAGAGGATAGAGGAAAAGAAAGAGGAGAGAGAGGGAGGGGCCAAGAGAGCACGACAAAACCACACAGAGAACGAGACCTGCTCCCAACCAGGAGGAGGAGCCTCATTGCCAGGCGACCGGCCCTGTATCTCCGTGGTGATGTGTGTGGAAGGAAAGGAGGGCGTGGCCTGGCGGAACGAGGGGATTGCCTGTGAGGGAGAAGAGGCTGGGTTATCTCTGTGTTTCTCTGTGAGGGCTGATCTCATTGGTCAAATTCAGCAGTGGGGGCGGGACCCCAGGAACTGTCCATTACAGGAGAGAGAGACAGACGGACAGACCAGAACGGTGAGAGTATCCCCTCTTTCTCTCTTCTCTCCTCTCTCTCTCCTCTCTCTCTCCTCTCTCTCTGTCTATCTGTCTGTTTCTGTCTCTCAATTCAATTCAAGGGGCTTTATTGTTTACAGTGGGAAACATGTGTTAACATTGGCAAAGCAAGTCAAGTAGGTAATATACAAAAGTGAAATAAACAATAAAAATGAACAGTAAACATTACACTCACAAAAGTTACAAAAGAATAAAAACATTTCAAATGTCATTTTATGTCTATATACAGTGTTGTAACGATGTGCAAATAGTTAAAGTACAAAAGGGAAAATAAATAAGCATAAATATGGGTTGTATTTACAATGGTGTGTGTTCTTCACTGGTTGCCCTTTTCTCGTGGCAACAGGTCACAAATCTTGCTGCTGTGATGAATCACTGTGGTATTTCACCCAGTAGATATGAGAGTTTATCAAACTTGGATTTGTTTATCTGTGTAATCTGAGGGAAATATGTCTCTCTAATATGGTCATACATTGGACAGGAGGTTAGGAAGTGCAGCTCAGTTTCCACCTCATTTTGTGGGCAGTGAGCACATAGCCTGTCTTCTCTTGAGAGCCATGTCTGCCTACGGCGGCCTTTCTCAATGACAAGGCTATGCTCACTGAGTCTGTACATAGTCAAAGCTTTCCTTAATTTTGGGTCAGTCACAGTGGTCAGGTATTCTGCCACTATGTACTCTCTGTTTTAGCATTCTAGTTTGCTCTGTTTTTTTGTTAATTCTTTCCAATATGTCAAGTAATTCTCTTTTTGTTTTCTCATGATTTGGTTGGGTCTAATTGTGTTGCTGTCCTGGGGCTCTGTGGGGTCTGTTTGTGTTTGTGAACAGAGCCCCAGGACCAGCTTGCTTAGGGGACTCTTCTCCAGGTTCATCTCTCTGTAGGTGATGGCTTTGTTGTGGAAGGTTTGGGAATCACTTCCTTTTAGGTGGTTATAGAATTTAACAGCTCTTTTCTGGATTTTGATAATTAGTGGGTATCGGCCTAATTCTGCTCTGCATGCATTATTTGGTGTTCTACGTTGTACACGGAGGATATTTTTGCAGAATTCTGCATGCAGAGTCCCATTTTGGTGTTTGTCCCATTTTGTGAAGTCTTGGTTGGTGAGCGGACCCCAGACCTGTTAAAGGAATTAAATTGCTCTATGTTTTAACACCCAATTAAAATGAAACACTCTGTCAATTCATAAGGTTTTGTAAGACCCTTATTCTATAATAATGGACAGAGCCCAGTCTTAAAGTCAATCAGCAGAGTTTATTCACGAGAGTACTGAACACGGTACAGGTTACCACAGGTTAGAAACTGAACATGACGTATTTTTATTTTACCTTTATTTACTAGGCAAGTCAGTTTAGAAAAAATTCTTATTTTTAATGACGGCCTGGGAACAGTGGGTTAACTGCCTGTTCAGGGGCAGAACGACAGATTTTGTACCTTGTCAGTTCAGGGGTTTGAACTCGCAACCTTCCGGTTACTAGTCCAACGCTCTAACCACTAGGCCACCCTGTAAGTACATTAGTTCCAGCCCCACCCTGCTCCATGTCCGTTCCAGTACAAAGGCAGTATCTCCAGCCTTCCCCCATCCGTCTCCCACCAGTTTAATATAGTTTATGGCTGAGCCAAGGTTTCCCGGTGTAGATCAGCATTCTAGCCAGTCTGAAGATATTGTTCATTCATTCCTACCCAGGAACAGACCGTCATTGTTCTACCTCTTGATGACATTCACACACATTATATTCAGTACTGGGATCAAGAATTAAAACTCATACATATACAACAACATAATAGTATTCGGATTAGTACATATACAGTAACATGTAGTATTCTGATTAGTACATATACAGTAACATAATAGTATTCTGATTAGTACATATACAGTAACATGTAGTATTCTGATTAGTACATATACAGTAACATCATAGTATTCTGATTAGTACATATACAGTGACATGTAGTATTCGGATTAGTACATATACAGTAACATCATAGTATTCTGATTAGTACATATACAGTGACATGTAGTATTCGGATTAGTACATATACAGTAACATAATAGTATTCTGATTAGTACATATACAGTGACACGTAGTATTCGGATTAGTACATATACAGTAACATCATAGTATTCTGATTAGTACATATACAGTAACATGGTAGTATTCTGATTAGTACATATACAGTGACATGTAGTATTCTGAATAGTACATATACAGTAACATGTAGTATTCTGAATAGTACATATACAGTAACATGTAGTATTCTGATTAGTACATATACAGTAACATAATAGTATTCTGATTAGTACATATACAGTAACATCATAGTATTCTGATTAGTCAGTCCTGATTGTAATGTATACAGAATTAGTCATCATTGATAAAAATTCCCTTAACAAGACCTCACAACCATAATATAATATAGCACTGTACCAGGGGATGGTCTGGTTAATATAGCACTGTGCCAGGGGATGGTCTGGTTAATATAGCACTGTACCAGGGGATGGTCTGGTTAATATAACACTGTACCAGGGGATGGTCTGGTTAATATAGCACTGTACCAGGGGATGGTCTGGTTAATATAACACTGTGCCAGGGGATGGTCTGGTTAATATAGCACTGTACCAGGGGATGGTCTGGTTAATATAGCACTGTGCCAGGGGATGGTCTGGTTAATATAGCACTGTGCCATGCCAGGGGATGGTCTGGTTAATATAGCACTGTACCAGGGATCAATTAATCAATATGTTGTAGAGGGTAGTATCATGTATATGTCCTGGTGACATAGTGTTGTAGAGGGTAGTATCCTGTATATGTCCTGGTGACATAGTGAAGGTTATGTTGTAGAGGGTAGTATCCTGTATATGTCCTGGTGACATAGTGTTGTAGAGGGTAGTATCCTGTATATGTCCTGGTGACATAGTGTTGTAGAGGGTAATATCCTGTATATGTCCTGGTGACATAGTGTTGTAGAGGGTAGTATCCTGTATATGTCCTGTTGACATAGTGTTGTAGAGGGTAGTATCCTGTATATGTCCTGGTGACATAGTGTTGTAGAGGGTAGTATCCTCTATGTGTCCTGGTGACATAGTGTTGTAGAGGGTAGTATCCTGTATATGTCCTGGTGACATAGTGAAGGTTATGTTGTAGAGGGTAGTATCCTGTATGTGTCCTGGTGACATAGTGTTGTGTAGGGTAGTATCCTGTATATGTCCTGGTGACATAGTGTTGTAGAGGGTAGTATCCTGTATATGTCCTGGTGACATAGTGTTGTAGAGGGTAGTATCCTGTATATGTCCTGGTGACATAGTGTTGTAGAGGGTAGTATCCTGTATATGTCCTGGTGACATAGTGTTGTAGAGGGTAGTATCCTGTATATATCCTGGTGACATAGTGTTGTAGAGGGTAGTATCCTGTATATGTCCTGGTGACATAGTGTTGTAGAGGGTAGTATCCTGTATATGTCCTGGTGACATAGTGTTGTAGAGGGTAGTATCCTGTATATGTCCTGGTGACATAGTGTTGTAGAGGGTAGTATCCTGTATATGTCCTGGTGACATAGTGTTGTAGAGGGTAGTATCCTGTATATGTCCTGGTGACATAGTGTTGTAGAGGGTAGTATCCTGTATATGTCCTGGTGACATAGTGAAGGTTATGTTGTAGAGGGTAGTATCCTGTATATGTCCTGGTGACATAGTGAAGGTTATGTTGTAGAGGTTAGTATCCTGTATATGTCCTGGTGACATAGTGTTGTAGAGGGTAGTATCCTGTATATGTCCTGGTGACATAGTGTTGTAGAGGGTAGTATCATGTATGTGTCCTGGTGACATAGTGTTGTATAGGGTAGTATCCTGTATATGTCCTGGTGACATAGTGTTGTGTAGGGTAGTATCCTGTATGTGTCCTGGTGACATAGTGTTGTAGAGGGTAGTATCATGTATATGTCCTGGTGACATAGTGTTGTAGAGGGTAGTATCCTGTGTATGTCCTGGTGACATAGTGTTGTAGAGGGTAGTATCCTGTATATGTCCTGGTGACATAGTGTTGTGTAGGGTAGTATCCTGTATATGTCCTGGTGACATAGTGTTGTGTAGGGTAGTATCCTGTATATGTCCTGGTGACATAGTGTTGTGTAGGGTAGTATCCTGTATATGTACTGGTGACATAGTGTTGTATAGGGTAGTATCCTGTGTATGTCCTGGTGACATAGTGTTGTGGAGGCTAGTATCCTGTATATGTCCTGGTGACATAGTGAAGGTTATGTTGTGTAGGGTAGTATCCTGTATATGTCCTGGTGACATAGTGTTGTGTAGGGTAGTATCCTGTATATATCCTGGTGACATAGTGTTGTAGAGGGTAGTATCCTGTATATGTCCTGGTGACATAGTGTTGTAGAGGGTAGTATCCTGTATATGTCCTGGTGACATAGTGTTGTAGAGGTTAGTATCCTGTATATGTCCTGGTGACATAGTGTTGTAGAGGGTAGTATCCTGTATATGTCCTGGTGACATAGTGTTGTAGAGGGTAGTATCCTGTATATGTCCTGGTGACATAGTGTTGTAGAGGGTAGTATCCTGTATATGTCCTGGTGACATAGTGTTGTAGAGGGTAGTATCCTGTGTATGTCCTGGTGACATAGTGTTGTGTAGGGTAGTATCCTGTATATGTCCTGGTGACATAGTGTTGTAGAGGTTAGTATCCTGTATATGTCCTGGTGACATAGTGTTGTAGAGGGTAGTATCCTGTATATGTCCTGGTGACATAGTGTTGTGTAGGGTAGTATCCTGTATATGTTCTGGTGACATAGTGTTGTAGAGGGTAGTATCCTGTATATGTCCTGGTGACATAGTGTTGTGTAGGGTAGTATCCTGTATATGTCCTGGTGACATAGTGTTGTAGAGGTTAGTATCCTGTATATGTCCTGGTGACATAGTGTTGTAGAGGGTAGTATCCTGTATATGTCCTGGTGACATAGTGTTGTGTAGGGTAGTATCCTGTATATGTCCTGGTGACATAGTGTTGTAGAGGGTAGTATCCTGTATATGTCCTGGTGACATAGTGTTGTAGACGGTAGTATCCTGTATATGTCCTGGTGACATAGTGAAGGTTATGTTGTAGAGGGTAGTATCCTGTATATGTCCTGGTGACATAGTGTTGTAGAGGGTAGTATCATGTATATGTCCTGGTGACATAGTGTTGTAGGGGGTAGTATCATGTATATGTCCTGGTGACATAGTGTTGTAGAGGGTAGTATCATGTATATGTCCTGGTGACATAGTGTTGTGGAGGGTAGTATCCTGTATATGTCCTGGTGACATAGTGTTGTAGAGGGTAGTATCCTGTATATGTCCTGGTGACATAGTGTTGTAGAGGGTATTATCCTGTATATGTCCTGGTGACATAGTGTTGTAGAGGGTAGTATCCTGTATATGTCCTGGTGACATAGTGTTGTAGAGGGTAGTATCCTGTATATGTCCTGGTGACATAGTGTTGTAGAGGTTAGTATCCTGTATATGTCCTGGTGACATAGTGAAGGTTATGTTGTGTAGGGTAGTATCCTGTGTATGTCCTGGTGACATAGTGTTGTGGAGGGTAGTATCCTGTATATGTCCTGGTGACATAGTGTTGTAGAGGTTAGTATCCTGTATATGTCCTGTTGACATAGTGAAGGTTATGTTGTAGAGGGTAGTATCCTGTATATGTCCTGGTGACATAGTGTTGTAGAGGGTAGTATCCTGTATTTGTCCTGGTGACATAGTGTTGTCGAGGGTAGTATATTGTATATGTCCTGGTGACATAGTGTTGTAGAGGGTAGTATCCTGTGTATGTCCTGGTGACATAGTGTTGTAGAGGGTAGTATCCTGTATATGTCCTGGTGACATAGTGTTGTAGAGGGTAGTATCCTGTATATGTCCTGGTGACATAGTGTTGTGTAGGGTAGTATCCTGTATATGTCCTGGTGACTTAGTGTTGTAGAGGGTAGTATCCTGTATATGTCCTGGTGACATAGTGTTGTAGAGGGTAGTATCCTGTATATGTCCTGGTGACATAGTGTTGTAGAGGGTAGTATCCTGTATATGTCCTGGTGACATAGTGTTGTGTAGGGTAGTATCCTGTATATGTCCTGGTGACATAGTGTTGTAGAGGGTAGTATCCTGTATATGTCCTGGTGACATAGTGTTGTGTAGGCTAGTATCCTGTATATGTCCTGGTGACATAGTATTGTGTAGGGTAGTATCCTGTATATGTCCTGGTGACATAGTGTTGTAGAGGTTAGTATCCTGTATATGTCCTGGTGACATAGTGTTGTAGAGGGTAGTATCCTGTATATGTCCTGGTGACATAGTGTTGTGTAGGGTAGTATCCTGTATATGTCCTGGTGACATAGTGTTGTGTAGGGTAGTATCCTGTATATGTCCTGGTGACATAGTGAAGGTCATGTTGTAGAGGGTAGTATCCTGTATATGTCCTGGTGACATAGTGAAGGTTATGTTGTAGAGGGTAGTATCCTGTATATGTCCTGGTGACATAGTGTTGTGTAGGGTAGTATCCTGTATATGTCCTGGTGACATAGTGTTGTAGAGGGTAGTATCCTGTATATGTCCTGGTGACATAGTGTTGTGTAGGGTAGTATCCTGTATATGTCCTGGTGACATAGTGTTGTGGAGGTTAGTATCCTGTATATGTCCTGGTGACATAGTGTTGTAGAGGGTAGTATCCTGTATATGTCCTGGTGACATAGTGTTGTGTAGGGTAGTATCCTGTATATGTCCTGGTGACATAGTGTTGTGGAGGTTAGTATCCTGTATATGTCCTGGTGACATAGTGTTGTAGAGGGTAGTATCCTGTATATGTCCTGGTGACATAGTGTTGTGTAGGGTAGTATCCTGTATATGTCCTGGTGACATAGTGTTGTGGAGGGTAGTATCCTGTATATGTCCTGGTGACATAGTGTTGTAGAGGGTAGTATCCTGTATATGTCCTGGTGACATAGTGTTGTAGAGGGTAGTATCCTGTATATGTCCTGGTGACATAGTGTTGTAGAGGGTAGTATCCTGTATATGTCCTGGTGACATAGTGTTGTGTAGGGTAGTATCCTGTATATGTCCTGGTGACATAGTGTTGTAGAGGGTAGTATCCTGTATATGTCCTGGTGACATAGTGTTGTAGAGGGTAGTATCCTGTATATGTCCTGCTGACATAGTGTTGTAGAGGGTAGTATCCTGTATATGTCCTGGTGACATAGTGTTGTAGAGGGTAGTATCCTGTATATGTCCTGGTGACATAGTGTTGTAGAGGGTAGTATCCTGTGTATGTCCTGGTGAAATAGTGTTGTAGAGGGTAGTATCCTGTATATGTCCTGCTGACATAGTGTTGTAGAGGGTAGTATCCTGTATATGTCCTGCTGACATAGTGAAGGTTATGTTGTAGAGGGTAGTATCCTGTATATGTCCTGGTGACATAGTGTTGTAGAGGGTAGTATCATGTATGTGTTCCTGACAAAAAAATCCAAGTTTATCTAACTCTAAATCTTTTTTTTTTAATGAACATGCAGAAAAATGCAGGAGCTCAGCTGATCATGACCTCTCTCTTGCTCCCTCTCCCTCTGGTGTCTGTCTCCCTCTGGTGTCTGTCTCCCTCTCGCTCTGTTTCTGTCTCCCTCTCCCTCTGGTGTCTGTCTCCCTCTCGCTCTGTTTCTGTCTCCCTCACTCAGGTAGAGCTGTTGTTTGTGAGGTCATCAGTACGCTGGTTTCCTCTGATCCAGGCTGGATCTTTCTACAGAATCATCGCTCCTAACACCCAGGTACTCTATCCCTCCCTCCACCCCCCTCGCTCTGTCTGTCTCCCTCCCTCCACCCCCCTCGCTCTGTCTGTCTCCCTCCCTCCACCCCCCTCGCTCTGTCTGTATCCCTCCCTCCACCCCCCTCGCTCTGTCTGTCTCCCTCCCTCCACCCCCTCGCTCTGTCTGTCTCCCTCCCTCCACCCCCTCGCTCTGTCTGTCTCCCTCCCTCCACCCCCTCGCTCTGTCTGTCTCCCTCCCTCCACCCCCCTTGCTCTGTCTGTCTCCCTCCCTCCACCCCCTCGCTCTGTCTGTCTCCCTCCCTCCACCCCCTCGCTCTGTCTCCCTCCCTCCACCCCCTCGCTCTGTCTGTCTCCCTCCCTCCACCCCCTCGCTCTGTCTCCCTCCCTCCACCCCCTCGCTCTGTCTCCCTCCCTACACCCCCTCGCTCTGTCTCCCTCCCTCGCTCTGTCTCCATCCCTACACCCCCTCGCTCTGTCTCCCTCCCTCTACCCCCCTTTCTCTGTCTCCCTCCCTCTACCCCCCTCGCTCTGTCTCCCTCCCTAATGGCCGAATTAATAAACTAGAAGACTTGGGTTGTTGTCTTTTGATCTAGTAAAGCTTTTTGTTACGTGGAGTTTTTTACTGCCTGATTGGCCTGTGTTCCTGTCACTCAGGATCCCAGTGTTCTGATTGGCTGTCGTGTTGCTGGAAGGAGTGGTGTAGTGCTCCATACGAACCCCTCCCTCCTTGTGCGCTCTGATTGGAGGATCCACACCCTGACCCACCCACTCTTGACCACGCCCTACTCCCAGGTGAGCCAGGCTGCGTCCAGCAGGACTCAGCGGTGCGCCACCTTTAATTAAAAAGAAAGTGTTTTGTGATTCCTTATGGTCACAAACATATTGATCAGGGCCAGGGCCATGCACAGACCTTTTGTGCCCCCCCCAACCATGGTTACAGCCTGGTTGAGCTATTATTCCAAGAGAGGAAAGCAACCCATTCTGATGATTCCTTTCTAACATATAACCACCAGACATATAACCACCAGACATATAACCACCAGACATATAACCACCAGACATATAACCACCAGACATATAACCACCAGACATATAACCACCAGACATATAACCACCAGACATATAACCACCAGACATATAACCACCAAACATATAACCACCAGACATATAACCACCATATAACCACCAGACATATAACCACCAGACATATAACCACCAGACATATAACCACCAGACATATAACCACCAGACATATAACCACCATATAACCACCAGACATATAACCACCATAACCACCAGACATATAACCACCAGACATATAACCACCAGACATATAACCACCAGACATATAACCACCAAACATATAACCACCAGACATATAACCACCAGACATATAACCACCAGACATATAACCACCAGACATATAACCACCATATAACCACCAGACATATAACCACCAGACATATAACCACCAGACATATAACCACCATATAACCACCAGACATATAACCACCATATAACCACCAGACATATAACCACCAGACATATAACCACCATATAACCACCAGACATATAACCACCAGACATATAACCACCATATAACCACCAGACATATAACCACCAGACATATAACCACCATAACCACCAGACATATAACCACCAGACATATAACCACCAGACATATAACCACCAGACATATAACCACCATATAACCACCAGACATATAACCACCAGACATATAACCACCAGACATATAACCACCATATAACCACCAGACATATAACCACCAGACATATAACCACCAGGCATATAACCACCAGACATATAACCACCAGACATATAACCACCAGACATATAACCACCAGACATATAACCACCAAACATATAACCACCAGACATATAACCACCAGACATATAACCACCAGACATATAACCACCATATAACCACCAGACATATAACCACCAGACATATAACCACCATAACCACCAGACATATAACCACCATATAACCACCAGACATATAACCACCAAACATATAACCACCATATAACCACCAGACATATAACCACCAGACATATAACCACCAGACATATAACCACCAGACATATAACCACCAGACATATAACCACCAGGCATATAACCACCAGACATATAACCACCATATAACCACCAGACATATAACCACCAGACATATAACCACCAGACATATAACCACCAGACATATAACCACCAAACATATAACCACCAGACATATAACCACCAGACATATAACCACCATATAACCACCAGACATATAACCACCAGACATATAACCACCAGACATATAACCACCATACATATAACCACCAGACATATAACCACCAGACATATAACCACCAGGCATATAACCACCAAACATATAACCACCAGACATATAACCACCAGGCATATAACCACCAGACATATAACCACCAGGCATATAACCACCAGACATATAACCACCAGACATATAACCACCAGACATATAACCACCAAACATATAACCACCAGACATATAACCACCAGACATATAACCACCAAACATATAACCACCAGACATATAACCACCAGACATATAACCACCAGACATATAACCACCAGACATATAACCACCAGACATATAACCACCAGACATATAACCACCAGACATATAACCACCAGACATATAACCACCAGACATATAACCACCAGACATATAACCACCAGACATATAACCACCAGACATATAACCACCAGACATATAACCACCAGACATATAACCACCAGACATATAACCACCAGACATATAACCACCAGACATATAACCACCAGACATATAACCACCAGACATATAACCACCATATAACCACCAGACATATAACCACCATAACCACCAGACATATAACCACCAGACATATAACCACCATAACCACCAGACATATAACCACCAAACATATAACCACCAGACATATAACCACCAGGCATATAACCACCAGACATATAACCACCAGACATATAACCACCAGACATATAACCACCAGACATATAACCACCAGACATATAACCACCAGACATATAACCACCAGACATATAACCACCAGACATATAACCACCAGACATATAACCACCAGACATATAACCACCAGACATATAACCACCAGACATATAACCACCAGACATATAACCACCAGACATATAACCACCATAACCACCAGACATATAACCACCAGACATATAACCACCATAACCACCAGACATATAACCACCAAACATATAACCACCAGACATATAACCACCAGGCATATAACCACCAGACATATAACCACCAGACATATAACCACCAGACATATAACCACCAGACATATAACCACCAGACATATAACCACCAGACATATAACCACCATAACCACCAGACATATAACCACCAGACATATAACCACCATAACCACCAGACATATAACCACCAGACATATAACCACCAAACATATAACCACCAGACATATAACCACCAAACATATAACCACCAGACATATAACCACCAAACATATAACCACCATAACCACCAGACATATAACCACCAAACATTTAACCACCATAACCACCAGACATATAACCACCAGACATATAACCACCAGACATATAACCACCATAACCACCAGACATATAACCACCAGACATATAACCACCATAACCACCAGACATATAACCACCAAACATATAACCACCAGACATATAACCACCAAACATATAACCACCAGACATATAACCACCAAACATATAACCACCAGACATATAACCACCAAACATATAACCACCATAACCACCAGACATATAACCACCAAACATTTAACCACCATAACCACCAGACATATAACCACCAAACATATAACCACCAGACATATAACCACCAAACATATAACCACCAGACATATAACCACCAAACATATAACCACCAGACATATAACCACCAGACATATAACCACCAGACATATAACCACCAGACATATAACCACCATAACCACCAGACATATAACCACCAGACATATAACCACCAGACATATAACCACCAGACATATAACCACCAAACATATAACCACCAAACTAGTCCTGTCTGAAATACTGTAGACATGTAGTTACCCAGACCTCTCTCTCCTCCAGTTAACCCCTGACCTCTCTCTCCTCCAGTTAACCCCTAATCTCTCTCTCTTCCAGTTAAACCCTGACCTCTAAACCCTGACCTCTCTCTCCTCCAGTTAACCCCAGACCTCTCTCTCCTCCAGTTAAACCCTGACCTCTAAACCCTGACCTCTCTCCAGTTAAACTCTGACCTCTAACCCCTGACCTCTCTCCTCCAGTTTGTTTCTCAGAAGGTCATGTCTGTGGCTGAGGTCCTAGACTGCAGGTAAGAAAACACATCTACACATTCAAATCAAATGTAATAGGCTAAACATGGTTAGCAGATGTTATTGGTCACATGGTTAGCAGATGTTATTGGCTACACATGGTTAGCAGATGTTATTGGCTAAACATGGTTAACAGATGTTATTGGCTACACATGGTTAGCAGATGTTATTGGCTACACATGGTTAGCAGATGTTATTGGCTACACATGGTTAGCTGATGTTATTGGTCACATGGTTAGCTGATGTTACTGGTCACATGGTTAGCTGATGTTATTGGCTACACATGGTTAGCAGATGTTATTGGTCACATGGTTAGCTGATGTTATTGGTCACATGGTTAGCTGATGTTACTGGTCACATGGTTAGCTGATGTTATTGGCTACACATGGTTAGCTGATGTTATTGGCTACACATGGTTAGCAGATGTTATTGGCTACACATGGTTAGCTGATGTTATTGGTCACATGGTTAGCTGATGTTATTGGCTACACATGGTTAGCTGATGTTATTGGTCACATGGTTAGCTGATGTTATTGGTCACATGGTTAGCAGATGGTTAGCTGATGTTATTGGTCACATGGTTAGCAAATGTTATTGGTCACATGGTTAGCTGATGTTATTGGTTACATGGTTAGCTGATGTTATTGGCTACACACGGTTAGCAGATGTTATTGGCTACACATGGTTAGCAGATGTTATTGGCTACACACGGTTAGCAGTGTTGATGGTCAGCAAAATGGATGTCCTATGCACTTCTTTATAAACACACTCACTGAGTGCGTATAAGTCGATGTTGTTCTCTGAGGCTGACGGGAACATATTCCTGTAAGCGTGATCAAAACAATCTTGAAGCGTGGCTTCCGATTGGTCGGACCAGCGTTGAATGGTTCTTGTCACTGGTACATCCTGTTCGAGTTTCTGCCTATAGGACGGTAGGAGCAAGATGGAGTCGCTGTCGAATTTGCCGAAGGGAGGGCGAGGGAGGGTCTTGTATGCATCACGGAAGTTAGAGGAGCAGTGATCCAGTGTTTTAGTACTACTGTCAATATGCTGATAGAATTTAGGGAGCCTTGTTCTCAAATTTGCTTTGTTAAAATCCCCAGCTACAATAAATGCAGCCTCAGGATATGTGGTTTCCAGTTTACATAGACCAATGACGTTCCTTGAGAGCCGTCTTGGTCTCTGCTTGAGGGGGAATGTACACAGCTGTGACGAATTGACGGGAATTCTAGGTTAGGTGAGCAGAATGACTTGAGTTCCTGTATGTTGTTGTGATTACACCATGAGTTGTTAATCATGAAGCATACACCCCCGCCCTTCTTCCCAGAGAGGTGTTTGTTTCTGTCAGCATGATGCAAGATTCCGACAACATATCCCGAGTGAGCCATGTTTCCATGAAACCGAGAATGTTACCATCTCTGATGTCTCTCTGGAAGACAACCCTTGCTCGAATTTTGTTTGCCGTGTTGTTGAGAGACTGGACATGGGCTAGTAGTATACTCGGGAGCGGTGGGCGATGAGCACGTCTATGGAGCATGACCAGCTGGCCGCTTCGTCTGCCCTTTCTGATGTGCCATTGTTTTGGGTCGACTACTGGAATTAGATCCATTGTCCTGGGTGGTGGTCCAACCAGAGGATTTGCTTCTGGAAAGTCGTATTCCTGGTCGTAATGTTGGTATGTTGACGTCTCTCTTATATCCAATAGTTCTTCCTGGCTGTATGTAATAAGACTTCAGATTTCCTGGGGTAACAATGTGGGAAATAATACATAAAAAAAATTAAAAAATACTGCATAGTTTCCTAAGAACGAGAATGCGACCATCTCCTTCGGCACCATCAGGGTTGGGAACTCCGAACTCTGGATAAATGGGGGAAAAAATTATAGATCAAGAAATCACCCAGAGCCACAGACAACTTTCATCACCCAGACAACGGACAACCTTCATCACTCAGACAACCTTCATCTCCCAGACAACAGACAACCCTCATCTCCCAGACAACCTTCATCACCCAGACAACAGACAACCTTCATCACCCAGACAACCTTCATCACCCAGACAACAGACAACCTTCATCACCCAGAGCCACAGACAACTTTCATCACCCAGACAACGGACAACCTTCATCAATAGAAGCATTAAAACAATAGATGTAAAGATGATGTAGATATTTGTTGTATATTTTTGCCCCTTTTCCTCCCCGTGATACCCGGTTGTGATCCAATTACAATCTTGTCTCATCGCTGCAACTCCCCAACGGGCTCGGGAGAGGAGAAGTTTGAGTCATGCGTCCTCTGAAACATGACCCGCCACGCCGCGCTTCTTTGCACCCGCTCGCTTAACCTGGAAGCTGTATCAATGTGTCGGAGGAAACACTGTTCAACTGACAACCCAAATCAGCCTGCAGGCGCCCGGCCTGTCACAAGGAGTTGCTCGCGCGTGAGGAGCCAAGTAAAGCCACCCTAACCCGGATAACACTGGGCCTGTAGTGATGGGATGGAACCCCAGGCTGTAGTGATGGGATGGAACCCCAGGCTGTAGTGATGGGATGGAACCCCAGGCTGTAGTGATGGGATGGAACCCCAGGCTGTAGTGATGGGATGGAACCCCAGGCTGTAGTGATGGGATGGAACCCCAGGCTGTAGTGATGGGATGGAACCCCAGGCTGTAGTGATGGGATGGAACCCCAGGCTGTAGTGATGGGATGGAACCCCAGGCTGTAGTGATGGGATAGAACCCCAGGCTGTAGTGATGGGATGGAACCCCAGGCTGTAGTGATGGGATGGAACCCCAGGCTGTAGTGATGGGATGGAACCCCAGGCTGTAGTGATGGGATGGAACCCCAGGCTGTAGTGATGGGATGGAACCCCAGGCTGTAGTGATGGGATGGAACCCCAGGCTGTAGTGATGGGATGGAACCCCAGGCTGTAGTGATGGGATGGAACCCCAGGCTGTAGTGATGGGATGGAACCCCAGGCTGTAGTGATGGGATGGAACCCCAGGCTGTAGTGATGGGATGGAACCCCAGGCTGTAGTGATGGGATGGAACCCCAGGCTGTAGTGATGGGATGGAACCCCAGGCTGTAGTGATGGGATGGAACCCCAGGCTGTAGTGATGGGATGGAACCCCAGGCTGTAGTGATGGGATGGAACCCCAGGCTGTAGTGATGGGATGGAACCCCAGGCTGTAGTGATGGGATGGAACCCCAGGCTGTAGTGATGGGATGGAACCCCAGGCTGTAGTGATGGGATGGAACCCCAGGCTGTAGTGATGGGATGGAACCCCAGGCTGTAGTGATGGGATGGAACCCCAGGCTGTAGTGATGGGATGGAACCCCAGGCTGTAGTGATGGGATGGAACCCCAGGCTGTAGTGATGGGATGGAACCCCAGGCTGTAGTGATGGGATGGAACCCCAGGCTGTAGTGATGGGATGGAACCCCAGGCTGTAGTGATGGGATGGAACCCCAGGCTGTAGTGATGGGATGGAACCCCAGGCTGTAGTGATGGGATGGAACCCCAGGCTGTAGTGATGGGATGGAACCCCAGGCTGTAGTGATGGGATGGAACCCCAGGCTGTAGTGATGGGATGGAACCCCAGGCTGTAGTGATGGGATGGAACCCCAGGCTGTAGTGATGGGATGGAACCCCAGGCTGTAGTGATGGGATGGAACCCCAGGCTGTAGTGATGGGATGGAACCCCAGGCTGTAGTGATGGGATGGAACCCCAGGCTGGAACCCCAGTGATGGGATGGAACCCCAGGCTGTAGTGATGGGATGGAACCCCAGGCTGTAGTGATGGGATGGAACCCCAGGCTGTAGTGATGGGATGGAACCCCAGGCTGTAGTGATGGGATGGAACCCCAGGCTGTAGTGATGGGATGGAACCCCAGGCTGTAGTGATGGGATGGAACCCCAGGCTGTAGTGATGGGATGGAACCCCAGGCTGTAGTGATGGGATGGAACCCCAGGCTGTAGTGATGGGATGGAACCCCAGGCTGTAGTGATGGGATGGAACCCCAGGCTGTAGTGATGGGATGGAACCCCAGGCTGTAGTGATGGGATGGAACCCCAGGCTGTAGTGATGGGATGGAACCCCAGGCTGTAGTGATGGGATGGAACCCCAGGCTGTAGTGATGGGATGGAACCCCAGGCTGTACTGATGGGATGGAACCCCAGGCTGTAGTGATGGGATGGAACCCCAGGCTGTAGTGAATGGATGGAACCCCAGGCTGTAGTGATGGGATGGAACCCCAGGCTGTAGTGATGGGATGGAACCCCAGGCTGTAGTGATGGGATGGAACCCCAGGCTGTAGTGATGGGATGGAACCCCAGGCTGTAGTGATGGGATGGAACCCCAGGCTGTAGTGATGGGATGGAACCCCAGGCTGTAGTGATGGGATGGAACCCCAGGCTGTAGTGATGGTATGGAGCCCCAGGCTGTAGTGATGGGATGGAACCCCAGGCTGTAGTGATGGGATGGAACCCCAGGCTGTAGTGATGGGATGGAGCCCCAGGCTGTAGTGATGGGATGGAGCCCCAGGCTGTAGTGATGGGATGGAGCCCCAGGCTGTAGTGATGGGATGGAACCCCAGGCTGTAGTGATGGGATGGAACCCCAGGCTGTAGTGATGGGATGGAACCCCAGGCTGTAGTGATGGGATGGAACCCCAGGCTGTAGTGATGGGATGGAACCCCAGGCTGTAGTGATGGGATGGAACCCCAGGCTGTAGTGATGGGATGGAACCCCAGGCTGTAGTGATGGGATGGAACCCCAGGCTGTAGTGATGGGATGGAACCCCAGGCTGTAGTGATGGGATGGAACCCCAGGCTGTAGTGATGGGATGGAACCCCAGGCTGTAGTGATGGGATGGAACCCCAGGCTGTAGTGATGGGATGGAACCCCAGGCTGTAGTGATGGGATGGAACCCCGGGCTGTAGTGATGGGATGGAACCCCGGGCTGTAGTGATGGGATGGAACCCCGGGCTGTAGTGATGGGATGGAACCCATCAGAGTGATTTAGAGTGACAATAGAGTGCTGAGTACCAGGCTGTAGTGATGGGATGGAACCCCAGGCTGTAGTGATGGGATGGAACCCATCAGAGTGATTTAGAGTGACAATAGAGTGCTGAGTACCAGGCTGTAGTGATGGGATGGAACCCCGGGCTGTAGTGATGGGATGGAACCCATCAGAGTGATTTAGAGGGACAATAGAGTGCTGAGTACCAGGCAGTAAGTTTGGCAGACTACTAATGACCATCAGCAGCATCACAGCTTGGGGAAGACTAGTTACCTGACTAAGCGGTCGGGCAGACCACGTAGGCTCAGGTACCATCATCACCTCTCTCTGTGTTGTAGCAGTGGGCTGGATCTGGTGTCGTTCCATGGAGTCATATCCAAGAGGATCACCCTACAGAGAGGAACGACCACACACACTCCTACACAGAGAGGTACGGGACACACCCCTACACAGAGAGGTACAGGACACACCCCTACACAGAGAGGTACAGGACACACCCCTACACAGAGAGGTACGGGACACACCCCTACACAGAGAGGTACGACACACACCCCTACACAGAGAGGTACGGGACACACCCCTACACAGAGAGGTACGACACACACCCCTACACAGAGAGGTACGAGACACACCCCTACACAGAGAGGTACGACCACACACTCCCACACAGAGAGGTACGACCACACACTCCTACACAGAGAGGTACGACCACACACTCCTACACAGAGAGGTACGACCACACACTCCTACACAGAGAGGTACGACCACACACTCCTACACAGAGAGGTACGAGACACACTCCTACACAGAGAGGTACGAGACACACTCCTACACAGAGAGGTACGACACACACTCCTACACAGAGAGGTACGACCACACACTCCTACACAGAGAGGTACGACCACACACTCCTACACAGAGAGGTACGACCACACACCCCTACACAGAGAGGTACGACACACACTCCTACACAGAGAGGTACGACCACACACTCCTACACAGAGAGGTACGAGACACACTCCCGCACAGAGAGGTACGACCACACACCCCTACACAGAGAGGTACGACCACACACTCCTACACAGAGAGGTACGACCACACACTCCTACACAGAGAGGTACGACCACACACTCCTACACAGAGAGGTACGACCACACACTCCTACACAGAGAGGTACGAGACACACTCCTACACAGAGAGGTACGACCACACACCCCTACACAGAGAGGTACGACCACACACCCCTACACAGAGAGGTACGACACACACTCCTACACAGAGAGGTACGACCACACACTCCTACACAGAGAGGTACGAGACACACTCCTACACAGAGAGGTACGACCACACACCCCTACACAGAGAGGTACGACACACACTCCTGCACAGAGAGGTACGAGACACACTCCCGCACAGAGAGGTACGACCACACACTCCCGCACAGAGAGGTACGACCACACACTCCCGCACAGAGAGGTACGACCACACACTCCCGCACAGAGAGGTACGACCACACACTCCCGCACAGAGAGGTACGACCACACACTCCCGCACAGAGAGGTACGACCACACACTCCCGCACAGAGAGGTACGACCACACACTCCCGCACAGAGAGGTACGACCACACACTCCCGCACAGAGAGGTACGACCACACACTCCCGCACAGAGAGGTACGAGACACACCCCTGCACAGAGAGGTACGAGACACACCCCTGCACAGAGAGGTACGAGACACACCCCTGCACAGAGAGGTACGAGACACACCCCTGCACAGAGAGGTACGAGACACACCCCCGAACAGAGAGGTACGAAACACACCCCCGAACAGAGAGGTACGAAACACACCCCCGAACAGAGAGGTACGAGACACACCCCCGCACAGAGAGGTACGAGACACACTCCCGCACAGAGAGGTACGAGACACACTCCCGCACAGAGAGGTACGAGACACACTCCCGCACAGAGAGGTACGAGACACACTCCCGCACAGAGAGGTACGAGACACACTCCCGCACAGAGAGGTACGAGACACACTCCCGCACAGAGAGGTACGAGACACTCCCGCACAGAGAGGTACGAGACACACCCCCGCACAGAGAGGTACGAGACACACCCCCGCACAGAGAGGTACGAGACACACCCCCGCACAGAGAGGTACGAGACACACCCCCGCACAGAGAGGTACGAGACACACCCCCGCACAGAGAGGTACGAGACACACCCCCGCACAGAGAGGTACGAGACACACCCCCGCACAGAGAGGTACGAGACACACCCCCGCACAGAGAGGTACGAGACACACCCCCGCACAGAGAGGTACGAGACACACCCCCGCACAGAGAGGTACGAGACACACCCCCGCACAGAGAGGTACGAGACACACCCCCGCACAGAGAGGTACGAGACACACCCCCGCACAGAGAGGTACGAGACACACTCCTACACAGAGAGGTACGAGACACACTCCTGCACAGAGAGGTACGAGAGTAGCACTCTACTGACAGAGGTGAGAGAGAAGGCTGTGTGTTTTAACTGTATGGCTTTGTGTATATCAGGGCTGTAAACATGTTCCTGGATATCTACACTCCAGGAGGGTATCTCTCTCCAGGAACAGGGTTGGAGTTAAAACCTACAGGAGGGTCTCTCTCCAGGAACAGGGTTGGAGTTAAAACCTACAGGAGGGTCTCTCTCCAGGAACAGGGTTGGAGTTAAAACCTACAGGAGGGTCTCTCTCCAGGAACAGGGTTGGAGTTAAAACCTACAGGAGGGTCTCTCTCCAGGAACAGGGTTGGAGTTAAAACCTACAGGAGGGTCTCTCTCCAGGAACAGGGTTGGAGTTAAAACCTACAGGAGGGTTTCTCTCCAGGAACAGGGTTGGAGTTAAAACCTACAGGAGTGTCTCTCTCCAGGAACAGGGTTGGAGTTAAAACCTACAGGAGGGTCTCTCTCTCCAGGAACAGGGTTGGAGTTAAAACCTACAGGAGGGTTTCTCTCCAGCAACAGGGTTGGAGTTAAAACCTACAGGACAGTATCTCTCCAGGAACAGGGTTGGAGTTAAAACCTACAGGAGGGTCTCTCTCCAGGAACAGGGTTGGAGTTAAAACCTACAGGAGGGTCTCTCTCCAGGAACAGGGTTGTTCTGTGTGTTTGTGTTTTACCTGTGTGTTTGTGTTTTACCTGTGTGTTTGTGTTTGTATTTTACCTGTGTGTTTGTGTTTGTATTTTACCTGTGTGTTTGTATTTTACCTGTGTGTTTGTATTTTACCTGTGTGTTTGTGTTTTACCCGTGTGTTTGTGTTTTACCTGTGTGTTTGTGTTTGTGTTTTTCCTGTGTGTGTAGACGTGGAAGCAGGACTGAGTGTGAGGTTGACGGTGTGTGTGGAGCCCAGAGGGCGGAGCCTGCAGGTCTATTTGGACCTAAGCCTCACCCCCTACCCTCCCGGGCTGGTACCCGGAAACACTGTCCAGTTTACCAGCTTCCAACGCAGGCTATCACGGTAACACATCAAACACGCACACACACAGGCACACTGAGTACACCGAACATTGGGAACACCTTCCTAATATTGAGTTGCACCTCAGAACAGCCTCAACTAGTTGGGACAGGGACTCTACAAGGTGTTGAAAGCCTTCCACAGGGATGCTGGCCCATGTTGACTCTACAAGGTGTTGAAAGCCTTCCACAGGGATACTGGCCCATGTTGACTACAAGGTGTTGAAAGCCTTCCACAGGGATGCTGGCCCATGTTGACTCTACAAGGTGTTGAAAGCCTTCCACAGGGATACTGGCCCATGTTGACTCTACAAGGTGTTGAAAGCCTTCCACAGGGATGCTGGCCCATGTTGACTCTACAAGGTGTTGAAAGCCTTCCACAGGGATGCTGGTCCATGTTGACTCTACAAGGTGTTGAAAGCCTTCCACAGGGATGCTGGTCCATGTTGACTCTACAAGGTGTTGAAAGCCTTCCACAGGGATACTGGCCCATGTTGACTTCAGGGATACTGGCCCATGTTGACTCTACAAGGTGTTGAAAGCCTTCCACAGGGATACTGGCCCATCTTGACTCTACAAGGTGTTGAAAGCCTTCCACAGGGATGCTGGCCCATCTTGACTCTACAAGGTGTTGAAAGCCTTCCACAGGGATACTGGCCCATCTTGACTCTACAAGGTGTTGAAAGCCTTCCACAGGGATACTGGCCCATGTTGACTCTACAAGGTGTTGAAAGCCTTCCACAGGGATGCTGGCCCATGTTGACTCTACAAGGTGTTGAAAGCCTTCCACAGGGATGCTGGCCCATGTTGACTCTACAAGGTGTTGAAAGCCTTCCACAGGGATGCTGGCCCATGTTGACTCTACAAGGTGTTGAAAGCCTTCCACAGGGATGCTGGTCCATGTTGACTCTACAAGGTGTTGAAAGCCTTCCACAGGGATGCTGGCCCATGTTGACTCTACAAGGTGTTGAAAGCCTTCCACAGGGATGCTGGCCCATGTTGACTCTACAAGGTGTTGAAAGCCTTCCACAGGGATGCTGGCCCATGTTGACTCTACAAGGTGTTGAAAGCCTTCCACAGGGATGCTGGCCCATGTTGACTCTACAAGGTGTTGAAAGCCTTCCACAGGGATGCTGGCCCATGTTGACTCTACAAGGTGTTGAAAGCCTTCCACAGGGATGCTGGCCCATGTTGACTCTACAAGGTGTTGAAAGCCTTCCACAGGGATACTGGCCCATGTTGACTCTACAAGGTGTTGAAAGCCTTCCACAGTGATACTGGCCCATGTTGACTCTACAAGGTGTTGAAAGCCTTCCACAGGGATGCTGGCCCATGTTGACTCTACAAGGTGTTGAAAGCCTTCCACAGGGATGCTGGTCCATGTTGACTCTACAAGGTGTTGAAAGCGTTCCACGGGGATGCTGGCCCATGTTGACTCTACAAGGTGTTGAAAGCCTTCCACGGGGATACTGGCCCATGTTGACTCCAGGGATACTGGCCCATGTTGACTCTACAAGGTGTTGAAAGCCTTCCACAGGGATGCTGGCCCATGTTGACTCTACAAGGTGTTGAAAGCCTTCCACAGGGATGCTGGCCCATGTTGACTCTACAAGGTGTTGAAAGCCTTCCACAGGGATGCTGGCCCATGTTGACTCTACAAGGTGTTGAAAGCCTTCCACAGGGATGCTGGCCCATGTTGACTCTACAAGGTGTTGAAAGCCTTCCACAGGGATGCTGGCCCATGTTGACTCTACAAGGTGTTGAAAGCCTTCCACAGGGATACTGGCCCATGTTGACTCTACAAGGTGTTGAAAGCCTTCCACAGTGATACTGGCCCATGTTGACTCTACAAGGTGTTGAAAGCCTTCCACAGGGATGCTGGCCCATGTTGACTCTACAAGGTGTTGAAAGCCTTCCACAGGGATGCTGGTCCATGTTGACTCTACAAGGTGTTGAAAGCGTTCCACGGGGATGCTGGCCCATGTTGACTCTACAAGGTGTTGAAAGCCTTCCACGGGGATACTGGCCCATGTTGACTCCAGGGATACTGGCCCATGTTGACTCTACAAGGTGTTGAAAGCCTTCCACAGGGATGCTGGCCCATGTTGACTCTACAAGGTGTTGAAAGCCTTCCACAGGGATGCTGGTCCATGTTGACTCTACAAGGTGTTGAAAGCCTTCCACAGGGATGCTGGCCCATGTTGACTCTACAAGGTGTTGAAAGCCTTCCACAGGGATGCTGGCCCATGTTGACTCTACAAGGTGTTGAAAGCCTTCCACAGGGATGCTGGCCCATGTTGACTCTACAAGGTGTTGAAAGCCTTCCACAGGGATGCTGGCCCATGTTGACTCTACAAGGTGTTGAAAGCCTTCCACAGGGATGCTGGCCCATGTTGACTCTACAAGGTGTTGAAAGCCTTCCACAGGGATGCTGGCCCATGTTGACTCTACAAGGTGTTGAAAGCCTTCCACAGGGATACTGGCCCATGTTGACTCTACAAGGTGTTGAAAGCCTTCCACAGTGATACTGGCCCATGTTGACTCTACAAGGTGTTGAAAGCCTTCCACAGGGATGCTGGCCCATGTTGACTCTACAAGGTGTTGAAAGCCTTCCACAGGGATGCTGGTCCATGTTGACTCTACAAGGTGTTGAAAGCGTTCCACGGGGATGCTGGCCCATGTTGACTCTACAAGGTGTTGAAAGCCTTCCACGGGGATACTGGCCCATGTTGACTCTACAAGGTGTTGAAAGCGTTCCACAGGGATACTGGCCCATGTTGACTCCAGGGATACTGGCCCATGTTGACTCTACAAGGTGTTGAAAGCCTTCCACAGGGATGCTGGCCCATGTTGACTCCAGGGATACTGGCCCATGTTGACTCCAATGCTTCCCACAGTTGTCAAGTTGGCTGGATGTCCTTTGGGTGGTGGACCATTCTTGATAAACACAGGAAACTGTTGAGTATGAATAAAACCCAGCAGCGTTGCAGTTCTTGACACTCAACCAGTGGACCTGACACCTAAACCATACCCCATTCAAAGGGGCTTCAATATTTTGTCTTGCCCATTCACCCTCTGAATGGTACACAGACACAATCCATGTCTCAATTGTCTCAAGACTTAAAAATCCTTATTTAACTCATCTCCTCCCCTTAAAATAGGAGGTGTGTTGAAATAGGAGGTGTGTTAAAATAGGAGGTGTATTAAAATAGGAGGTGTATTAAAATGCTTCAGCCTAGCTTCAACAGAAAAGGTAGTCAGGTGCTGGACCTATTTTGTGTGTTTGTGTGTTGCAGGGTGGGAGGGGTGTATTGTCGTTCTGTCCCTGTCAGCTGTTTGACCATCATGGCCCTGGGAAAGACAGACACCCAGTGAGTCCTCTCTTCTCCTCCTCATCCACTCTACCTCTTCTCCTCCTCATCCACTCTACCTCTTCTCCTCCTCATCCACTCTACCTCTTCTCCTCCTCATCCACTCTACCTCCTCTCCTCCTCATCCACTCTACCTCTTCTCCTCCTCATCCACTCTACCTCCTCTCCTCCTCATCCACTCTACCTCCTCTCCTCCTCCTTCACTCTACCTCCTCTCCTCCTCATCCACTCTACCTCCTCTCCTCCTCATCCACTCTACCTCCTCTCCTCCTCCTTCACTCTACCTCCTCTCCTCCTCATCCACTCTACCTCCTCTCCTCCTCCTTCACTCTACCTCCTCTCCTCATCCACTCTGCCTCCTCTCCTCCTCATTCACTCTACCTCCTCTCCTCCTCATCCACTCTACCTCCTCTCCTCCTCATCCACTCTACCTCCTCTCCTCCTCCTTCACTCTACCTCCTCTCCTCCTCCACTCTACCTCCTCTTCTCCTCCTCCACTCTACCTCCTCTCCTCCTCATCCACTCTACCTCCTCTCCTCCTCATCCACTCTACCTCCTCTCCTCCTCATCCACTCTACCTCCTCTCCTCCTCATCCACTCTACCTCCTCTCCTCCTCCTTCACTCTACCTCCTCTCCTCCTCATTCACTCTACCTCCTCTCCTCCTCATCCACTCTACCTCCTCTCCTCCTCATCCACTCTACCTCCTCTCCTCCTCCTTCACTCTACCTCTTCTCCTCCTCATCCACTCTACCTCCTCTCCTCCTCATCCACTCTACCTCCTCTCCTCCTCATCCACTCTACCTCCTCTCCTCCTCCTTCACTCTACCTCCTCTCCTCCTCCTTCACTCTACCTCCTCTCCTCCTCCTTCACTCTACCTCCTCTCCTCCTCCTTCACTCTACCTCCTCTCCTCCTCATTCACTCTACCTCCTCTCCTCCTCATCCACTCTACCTCCTCTCCTCCTCATCCACTCTACCTCCTCTCCTCCTCCTTCACTCTACCTCTTCTCCTCATCCACTCTACCTCCTCTCCTCCTCCACTCTACCTCCTCTCCTCTTCTCTCTGTATTATAACAGTCTCTTCTCTCTGTATTATAACAGTCTCTTCTCTCTGTATTATAACAGTCTCTTCTCTCTGTATTATAACAGTCTCTTCTCTCTGTATTATAACAGTCTCTTCTCTCTGTATTATAACAGTCTCTTCTCTCTGTATTGTAACAGTCTCTTCTCTCTGTATTGTAACAGTCTCTTCTCTCTGTATTGTAACAGTATCATAACCGTCTCTTATCTCCTTTTCCTCTTCCTTATCCTTCTCCAGGTCATGTGACTCTCCTCCTCCCATGATCCTCTTGGGTGTGTGGGCATTGGCAGGGGCAGAGCAGTGCATTTTGGGCCAGGTCAGAGGTCATGTGGTGTGTGTTCTCTACCTGCAGCTGCAGTGGACTTGTTCTCTGTGTGGCAGTATATACACACAGGTACAGAAACACCGCATACACACACACACACACACACACACACACAGAGTCAGTGTCCGTCTGTGGTTAGTGATCAGGAGTTCAGAGTCTTCGGAAAGGTCATACCAGGTCACACAGCTAACTCTCTCTCTCTTACCTATAGGAGAGGTGTACTCGGTCTCAGCCTCCCTGTACTTCTACCTCTGCTGTGTTTCAGGCCGAAGCCAAGTGAGTTAACAAGTTTATTGTGTGTGTTGGGGTGTGTGTTTGCATATTTGTGTGAGTTAATCACGTGTGTGTGTGTGTGTGTGTGTGTGTGTGTGTGTGTGCGTGCGTACAGGGCAGCTGTAGAGGATGGCAGTGGAGAGGCCCATATTTGGTTCTCCTGTCCAGTAATTTCCGGTTTACTGGGGTTAGCCATGCCCCAGTGGGAAGGGCTTCAGAGGTCACTGAGGGTCAGAGGTCACCTTAGGGTCTACACACGGGGGCGGAGCATGGTAAGGTCACTTAATCAATCAATCACTTTTTGTATGTCCTTCTTGTGGGCACTTTATTGAGTCTGAAATGGCACCCTGTCCCTTATATAACATGTTATGAGTCTGAAATGGCACCCTGTCCCTTATATAACATGTCTTCAGTCTGAAATGGCACCCTGTCCCTTATATAACATGTCTTCAGTCTGAAATGGCACCCTGTCCCTTATATAACATGTCTTCAGTCTGAAATGGCACCCTGTCCCTTATATAACATGTCTTCAGTCTGAAATGGCACCCTGTCCCTTATATAACATGTCTTCAGTCTGAAATGGCACCCTGTCCCTTATATAACATGTTATGAGTCTGAAATGGCACCCTGTCCCTTATATAACATGTCTTCAGTCTGAAATGGCACCCTGTCCCTTATATAACATGTCTTCAGTCTGAAATGGCACCCTGTCCCTTATATAACATGTATTCAGTCTGAAATGGCACCCTGTCCCTTATATAACATGTCTTCAGTCTGAAATGGCACCCTGTCCCTTATATAACATGTCTTCAGTCTGAAATGGCACCCTGTCCCTTATATAACATGTCTTCAGTCTGAAATGGCACCCTGTCCCTTATATAACATGTCTTCAGTCTGAAATGGCACCCTGTCCCTTATATAACATGTTATGAGTCTGAAATGGCACCCTGTCCCTTATATAACATGTTATGAGTCTGACATGGCACCCTGTCCCTTATATAACATGTTATGAGTCTGACATGGCACCCTGTCCCTTATATAACATGTCTTCAGTCTGACATGGCACCCTGTCCCTTATATAACATGTCTTCAGTCTGAAATGGCACCCTGTCCCTTATATAACATGTCTTCAGTCTGAAATGGCACCCTGTCCCTTATATAACATGTTATGAGTCTGAAATGGCACCCTGTCCCTTATATAACATGTCTTCAGTCTGAAATGGCACCCTGTCCCTTATATAACATGTCTTCAGTCTGAAATGACACCCTGTCCCTTATATAACATGTTATGAGTCTGAAATGGCACCCTGTCCCTTATATAACATGTTATGAGTCTGAAATGGCACCCTGTCCCTTATATAACATGTCTTCAGTCTGACATGGCACCCTGTCCCTTATATAACATGTTATGAGTCTGAAATGGCACCCTGTCCCTTATATAACATGTTATGAGTCTGAAATGGCACCCTGTCCCTTATATAACATGTCTTCAGTCTGAAATGGCACCCTGTCCCTTATATAACATGTCTTCAGTCTGAAATGGCACCCTGTCCCTTATATAACATGTCTTCAGTCTGAAATGGCACCCTGGCCCATTATATAACATGTTATGAGTCTGAAATGGCACCCTGTCCCTTATATAACATGTCTTCAGTCTGACATGGCACCCTGTCCCTTATATAACATGTCTTCAGTCTGAAATGGCACCCTGTCCCTTATATAACATGTCTTCAGTCTGAAATGGCACCCTGTCCCTTATATAACATGTCTTCAGTCTGAAATGGCACCCTGTCCCTTATATAACATGTCTTCAGTCTGAAATGGCACCCTGTCCCTTATATAACATGTCTTCAGTCTGACATGGCACCCTGTCCCTTATATAACATGTTATGAGTCTGAAATGGCACCCTGTCCCTTATATAACATGTCTTCAGTCTGAAATGGCACCCTGTCCCTTATATAACATGTCTTCAGTCTGAAATGGCACCCTGTCCCTTATATAACATGTCTTCAGTCTGAAATGGCACCCTGTCCCTTATATAACATGTTATGAGTCTGAAATGGCACCCTGTCCCTTATATAACATGTCTTCAGTCTGAAATGGCACCCTGTCCCTTATATAACATGTTATGAGTCTGAAATGGCACCCTGTCCCTTATATAACATGTCTTCAGTCTGAAATGGCACCCTGTCCCTTATATAACATGTTATGAGTCTGAAATGGCACCCTGTCCCTTATATAACATGTCTTCAGTCTGAAATGGCACCCTGTCCCATATATAACATGTTATGAGTCTGAAATGGCACCCTGTCCCTTATATAACACGTCTTCAGTCTGAAATGGCACCCTGTCCCTTATATAACATGTTATGAGTCTGAAATGGCACCCTGTCCCTTATATAACATGTCTTCAGTCTGAAATGGCACCCTGTCCCTTATATAACATGTTATGAGTCTGAAATGGCACCCTGTCCCTTATATAACATGTTATGAGTCTGAAATGGCACCCTGTCCCTTATATAACATGTCTTCAGTCTGAAATGGCACCCTGTCCCATATATAACATGTTATGAGTCTGAAATGGCACCCTGTCCCTTATATAACACGTCTTCAGTCTGAAATGGCACCCTGTCCCTTATATAACATGTTATGAGTCTGAAATGGCACCCTGTCCCTTATATAACATGTCTTCAGTCTGAAATGGCACCCTGTCCCTTATATAACATGTTATGAGTCTGAAATGGCACCCTGTCCCTTATATAACATGTTATGAGTCTGAAATGGCACCCTGTCCCTTATATAACGTGTCTTCAGTCTGAAATGGCACCCTGTCCCTTATATAACATGTCTTCAGTCTGAAATAGCACCCTGTCCCTTATATAACATGTCTTCAGTCTGAAATGGCACCCTGTCCCTTATATAACGTGTCTTCAGTCTGAAATGGCACCCTGTCCCTTATATAACATGTCTTCAGTCTGAAATGGCACCCTGTCCCTTATATAACATGTCTTCAGTCTGACATGGCACCCTGTCCCTTATATAACATGTTATGAGTCTGAAATGGCACCCTGTCCCTTATATAACATGTCTTCAGTCTGAAATGGCACCCTGTCCCTTATATAACATGTCTTCAGTCTGAAATGGCACCCTGTCCCATATATAACATGTCTTCAGTCTGAAATGGCACCCTGTCCCTTATATAACATGTCTTCAGTCTGAAATGGCACCCTGTCCCTTATATAACATGTCTTCAGTCTGAAATGGCACCCTGTCCCTTATATAACATGTCTTCAGTCTGAAATGGCACCCTGTCCCTTATATAACATGTCTTCAGTCTGAAATGGCACCCTGTCCCTTATATAACATGTCTTCAGTCTGACATGGCACCCTGTCCCCTATATAACATGTCTTCAGTCTGACATGGCACCCTGTCCCTTATATAACATGTTATGAGTCTGACATGGCACCCTGTCCCTTATATAACATGTCTTCAGTCTGAAATGGCACCCTGTCCCTTATATAACATGTTATGAGTCTGAAATGGCACCCTGTCCCATATATAACATGTCTTCAGTCTGACATGGCACCCTGTCCCTTATATAACATGTTATGAGTCTGACATGGCACCCTGTCCCTTATATAACATGTCTTCAGTCTGAAATGGCACCCTGTCCCTTATATAACATGTTATGAGTCTGAAATGGCACCCTGTCCCTTATATAACATGTTATGAGTCTGACATGGCACCCTGTCCCTTATATAACATGTTATGAGTCTGACATGGCACCCTGTCCCTTATATAACATGTTATGAGTCTGACATGGCACCCTGTCCCTTATATAACATGTCTTCAGTCTGAAATGGCACCCTGTCCCTTATATAACATGTCTTCAGTCTGAAATGGCACCCTGTCCCTTATATAACATGTCTTCAGTCTGAAATGGCACCCTGTCCCTTATATAACATGTTATGAGTCTGAAATGGCACCCTGTCCCTTATATAACATGTCTTCAGTCTGAAATGGCACCCTGTCCCTTATATAACATGTCTTCAGTCTGAAATGGCACCCTGTCCCTTATATAACATGTCTTCAGTCTGACATGGCACCCTGTCCCTTATATAACATGTCTTCAGTCTGAAATGGCACCCTGTCCCATATATAACATGTCTTCAGTCTGACATGGCACCCTGTCCCTTATATAACATGTCTTCAGTCTGAAATGGCACCCTGTCCCTTATATAACATGTCTTCAGTCTGAAATGGCACCCTGTCCCTTATATAACATGTCTTCAGTCTGAAATGGCACCCTGTCCCTTATATAACATGTCTTCAGTCTGAAATGGCACCCTGTCCCTTATATAACATGTCTTCAGTCTGAAATGGCACCCTGTCCCTTATATAACATGTTATGAGTCTGAAATGGCACCCTGTCCCTTATATAACATGTCTTCAGTCTGAAATGGCACCCTGTCCCTTATATAACATGTCTTCAGTCTGAAATGGCACCCTGTCCCTTATATAACATGTCTTCAGTCTGAAATGGCACCCTGTCCCTTATATAACATGTTATGAGTCTGAAATGGCACCCTGTCCCTTATATAACATGTTATGAGTCTGAAATGGCACCCTGTCCCTTATATAACATGTCTTCAGTCTGAAATGGCACCCTGTCCCTTATATAACATGTTATGAGTCTGAAATGGCACCCTGTCCCTTATATAACATGTTATGAGTCTGAAATGGCACCCTGTCCCTTATATAACATGTCTTCAGTCTGAAATGGCACCCTGTCCCATATATAACATGTTATGAGTCTGAAATGGCACCCTGTCCCTTATATAACATGTCTTCAGTCTGAAATGGCACCCTGTCCCTTATATAACATGTCTTCAGTCTGAAATGGCACCCTGTCCCTTATATAACACGTCTTCAGTCTGAAATGGCACCCTGTCCCTTATATAACATGTTATGAGTCTGAAATGGCACCCTGTCCCTTATATAACATGTTATGAGTCTGAAATGGCACCCTGTCCCTTATATAACATGTTATGAGTCTGAAATGGCACCCTGTCCCTTATATAACGTGTCTTCAGTCTGAAATGGCACCCTGTCCCTTATATAACATGTCTTCAGTCTGAAATAGCACCCTGTCCCTTATATAACATGTCTTCAGTCTGAAATGGCACCCTGTCCCTTATATAACGTGTCTTCAGTCTGAAATGGCACCCTGTCCCTTATATAACATGTCTTCAGTCTGAAATGGCACCCTGTCCCTTATATAACATGTCTTCAGTCTGACATGGCACCCTGTCCCTTATATAACATGTTATGAGTCTGAAATGGCACCCTGTCCCTTATATAACATGTCTTCAGTCTGAAATGGCACCCTGTCCCTTATATAACATGTCTTCAGTCTGAAATGGCACCCTGTCCCTTATATAACATGTCTTCAGTCTGAAATGGCACCCTGTCCCATATATAACATGTCTTCAGTCTGAAATGGCACCCTGTCCCTTATATAACATGTCTTCAGTCTGAAATGGCACCCTGTCCCTTATATAACATGTCTTCAGTCTGAAATGGCACCCTGTCCCTTATATAACATGTCTTCAGTCTGAAATGGCACCCTGTCCCATATATAACATGTCTTCAGTCTGACATGGCACCCTGTCCCTTATATAACATGTTATGAGTCTGACATGGCACCCTGTCCCTTATATAACATGTCTTCAGTCTGAAATGGCACCCTGTCCCTTATATAACATGTCTTCAGTCTGAAATGGCACCCTGTCCCTTATATAACATGTTATGAGTCTGAAATGGCACCCTGTCCCTTATATAACATGTTATGAGTCTGACATGGCACCCTGTCCCTTATATAACATGTTATGAGTCTGACATGGCACCCTGTCCCTTATATAACATGTCTTCAGTCTGACATGGCACCCTGTCCCTTATATAACATGTTATGAGTCTGAAATGGCACCCTGTCCCTTATATAACATGTTATGAGTCTGAAATGGCACCCTGTCCCTTATATAACATGTTATGAGTCTGAAATGGCACCCTGTCCCTTATATAACATGTTATGAGTCTGAAATGGCACCCTGTCCCTTATATAACATGTCTTCAGTCTGAAATGGCACCCTGTCCCTTATATAACATGTCTTCAGTCTGACATGGCACCCTGTCCCTTATATAACATGTTATGAGTCTGACATGGCACCCTGTCCCTTATATAACATGTCTTCAGTCTGAAATAGCACCCTGTCCCTTATATAACATGTCTTCAGTCTGAAATGGCACCCTGTCCCTTATATAACATGTCTTCAGTATGAAATAGCACCCTGTCCCTTATATAACATGTCTTCAGTCTGAAATGGCACCCTGTCCCTTATATAACATGTTATGAGTCTGAAATGGCACCCTGTCCCTTATATAACATGTCTTCAGTCTGAAATGGCACCCTGTCCCTTATATAACATGTTATGAGTCTGAAATGGCACCCTGTCCCTTATATAACATGTCTTCAGTCTGAAATGGCACCCTGTCCCTTATATAACATGTCTTCAGTCTGAAATGGCACCCTGTCCCTTATATAACATGTCTTCAGTCTGAAATGGCACCCTGTCCCTTATATAACATGTCTTCAGTCTGAAATGGCACCCTGTCCCTTATATAACATGTTATGAGTCTGAAATGGCACCCTGTCCCTTATATAACATGTCTTCAGTCTGAAATGACACCCTGTCCCTTATATAACATGTCTTCAGTCTGACATGGCACCCTGTCCCTTATATAACATGTCTTCAGTCTGAAATGGCACCCTGTCCCTTATATAACATGTTATGAGTCTGAAATGGCACCCTGTCCCTTATATAACATGTTATGAGTCTGAAATGGCACCCTGTCCCTTATATAACATGTCTTCAGTCTGAAATGGCACCCTGTCCCATATATAACATGTCTTCAGTCTGACATGGCACCCTGTCCCTTATATAACATGTCTTCAGTCTGAAATGGCACCCTGTCCCTTATATAACATGTCTTCAGTCTGAAATGGCACCCTGTCCCTTATATAACATGTCTTCAGTCTGAAATGGCACCCTGTCCCTTATATAACATGTCTTCAGTCTGAAATGGCACCCTGTCCCTTATATAACATGTCTTCAGTCTGAAATGGCACCCTGTCCCTTATATAACATGTCTTCAGTCTGAAATGGCACCCTGTCCCTTATATAACATGTTATGAGTCTGACATGGCACCCTGTCCCTTATATAACATGTCTTCAGTCTGAAATGGCACCCTGTCCATTATATAACATGTCTTCAGTCTGAAATGGCACCCTGTCCCTTATATAACATGTTATGAGTCTGAAATGGCACCCTGTCCCTTATATAACATGTTATGAGTCTGAAATGGCACCCTGTCCCTTATATAACATGTCTTCAGTCTGAAATGGCACCCTGTCCCTTATATAACATGTTATGAGTCTGACATGGCACCCTGTCCCTTATATAACATGTTATGAGTCTGAAATGGCACCCTGTCCCTTATATAACATGTCTTCAGTCTGAAATGGCACCCTGTCCCTTATATAACATGTCTTCAGTCTGAAATGGCACCCTGTCCCTTATATAACATGTTATGAGTCTGACATGGCACCCTGTCCCTTATATAACATGTTATGAGTCTGAAATGGCACCCTGTCCCTTATATAACATGTCTTCAGTCTGAAATGGCACCCTGTCCCTTATATAACATGTCTTCAGTCTGAAATGGCACCCTGTCCCTTATATAACATGTCTTCAGTCTGAAATGGCACCCTGTCCCTTATATAACATGTTATGAGTCTGAAATGGCACCCTGTCCCTTATATAACATGTCTTCAGTCTGAAATGGCACCCTGTCCCTTATATAACATGTCTTCAGTCTGAAATGGCACCCTGTCCCATATATAACATGTTATGAGTCTGAAATGGCACCCTGTCCCTTATATAACATGTCTTCAGTCTGAAATGGCACCCTGTCCCTTATATAACATGTTATGAGTCTGAAATGGCACCCTGTCCCTTATATAACATGTCTTCAGTCTGAAATGGCACCCTGTCCCTTATATAACATGTCTTCAGTCTGAAATGGCACCCTGTCCCTTATATAACATGTCTTCAGTCTGAAATGGCACCCTGTCCCTTATATAACATGTCTTCAGTCTGAAATGGCACCCTGTCCCTTATATAACATGTTATGAGTCTGACATGGCACCCTGTCCCTTATATAACATGTCTTCAGTCTGAAATGGCACCCTGTCCCTTATATAACATGTCTTCAGTCTGAAATGGCACCCTGTCCCTTATATAACATGTTATGAGTCTGAAATGGCACCCTGTCCCTTATATAACATGTTATGAGTCTGAAATGGCACCCTGTCCCTTATATAACATGTCTTCAGTCTGAAATGGCACCCTGTCCCTTATATAACATGTTATGAGTCTGAAATGGCACCCTGTCCCTTATATAACATGTTATGAGTCTGAAATGGCACCCTGTCCCTTATATAACATGTCTTCAGTCTGAAATGGCACCCTGTCCCTTATATAACATGTCTTCAGTCTGAAATGGCACCCTGTCCCTTATATAACATGTCTTCAGTCTGAAATGGCACCCTGTCCCTTATATAACATGTCTTCAGTCTGAAATGGCACCCTGTCCCTTATATAACATGTCTTCAGTCTGAAATGTCACCCTGTCCCTTATATAACATGTCTTCAGTCTGACATGGCACCCTGTCCCTTATATAACATGTCTTCAGTCTGAAATGGCACCCTGTCCCTTATATAACATGTTATGAGTCTGAAATGGCACCCTGTCCCTTATATAACATGTCTTCAGTCTGAAATGGCACCCTGTCCCTTATATAACATGTCTTCAGTCTGAAATGGCACCCTGTCCCTTATATAACATGTTATGAGTCTGAAATGGCACCCTGTCCCTTATATAACATGTCTTCAGTCTGAAATGGCACCCTGTCCCTTATATAACATGTCTTCAGTCTGAAATGGCACCCTGTCCCTTATATAACATGTCTTCAGTCTGAAATGGCACCCTGTCCCTTATATAACATGTTATGAGTCTGAAATGGCACCCTGTCCCTTATATAACATGTTATGAGTCTGAAATGGCACCCTGTCCCTTATATAACATGTCTTCAGTCTGAAATGGCACCCTGTCCCTTATATAACATGTTATGAGTCTGAAATGGCACCCTGTCCCTTATATAACATGTTATGAGTCTGAAATGGCACCCTGTCCCTTATATAACATGTCTTCAGTCTGACATGGCACCCTGTCCCTTATATAACATGTTATGAGTCTGACATGGCACCCTGTCCCTTATATAACATGTCTTCAGTCTGAAATGGCACCCTGTCCCTTATATAACATGTTATGAGTCTGAAATGGCACCCTGTCCCTTATATAACATGTCTTCAGTCTGAAATGGCACCCTGTCCCTTATATAACATGTCTTCAGTCTGAAATGGCACCCTGTCCCTTATATAACATGTCTTCAGTCTGAAATGGCACCCTGTCCCTTATATAACATGTTATGAGTCTGAAATGGCACCCTGTCCCTTATATAACATGTCTTCAGTCTGAAATGGCACCCTGTCCCTTATATAACATGTTATGAGTCTGAAATGGCACCCTGTCCCTTATATAACATGTCTTCAGTCTGAAATGGCACCCTGTCCCTTATATAACATGTTATGAGTCTGAAATGGCACCCTGTCCCTTATATAATATATCTTCAGTCTGAAATGGCACCCTGTCCCTTATATAACATGTCTTCAGTATGAAATGGCACCCTGTCCCTTATATAACATGTCTTCAGTCTGACATGGCACCCTGTCCCTTATATAACATGTTATGAGTCTGAAATGGCACCCTGTCCCTTATATAACATGTTATGAGTCTGACATGGCACCCTGTCCCTTATATAACACGTTATGTTTGTGTAGGTGTGTGATGTGGACGCTGACGACCCTCTCTTCCAGTACCTGTCCTGTGTGTGTAGCAGCAGCACTGTGTGTCGCCCCCTAACTCTCATCTGCACACTACACACACGTTCACACACACCTGCTGCACGCAGAGAGGGTGAGTTCACACACACGCACACGGGTATGCACTCCATGACCTCTCAGATACACACATTCAGTTCACCCACGTGTGTATATGTGTTTGCAGACTCTGCCCAGCTGAAGAGGTTTACCCGAGGAGACAGAGAGTTTGTGACTCGGATGCCCCCCCCTCTCCAACTCACCTGTACACACATCCTGGAGGAGAGAGAGCGGGACTGAGAGAGCGATAGGGAGACAGAGAGCGATAGGGAGACTGAGAGAGCGATAGGGAGTCTGAGAGAGCGATAGGGAGACTGAGAGAGCGATAGGGAGACAGAGAGAGCGATAGGGAGACTGAGAGAGCGATAGGGAGACTGAGAGAGCGATAGGGAGACTGAGAGAGCGATAGGGAGACTGAGAGAGCGATAGGGAGACTGAGAGAGCGATAGGGAGACAGAGAGAGCGATAGGGAGACTGAGAGAGCGATAGGGAGACTGAGAGAGCGATAGGGAGACTGAGAGAGCGATAGGGAGACTGAGAGAGCGATAGGGAGACTGAGAGAGCGATAGGGAGACTGAGAGAGCGATAGGGAGACTGAGAGAGCGATAGGGAGACTGAGAGAGCGATAGGGAGACTGAGAGAGCGATAGGGAGACAGAGAGCGATAGGGAGACTGAGAGAGCGATAGGGAGACTGAGAGAGCGATAGGGAGTCAGAGAGAGCGATAGGGAGACAGAGAGCGATAGGGAGACAGAGAGCGATAGGGAGACTGAGAGAGCGATAGGGAGACTGAGAGAGCGATAGGGAGACTGAGAGAGCGATAGGGAGACTGAGAGAGCGATAGGGAGACTGAGAGAGCGATAGGGAGACTGAGAGAGCGATAGGGAGACTGAGAGAGCGATAGGGAGACAGAGAGCGATAGGGAGACTGAGAGAGCGATAGGGAGACAGAGAGCGATAGGGAGTCTGAGAGAGCGATAGGGAGACTGAGAGAGCGATAGGGAGACTGAGAGAGCGATAGGGAGACTGAGAGAGCGATAGGGAGACTGAGAGAGCGATAGGGAGACTGAGAGAGCGATAGGGAGACTGAGAGAGCGATGGGGAGACAGAGAGCGATGGGGAGACAGAGAGCGATAGGGAGTCTGAGAGAGCGATAGGGAGACTGAGAGAGCGATAGGGAGTCTGAGAGAGCGATAGGGAGACAGAGAGCGATAGGGAGACTGAGAGAGCGATAGGGAGACTGAGAGAGCGATGGGGAGACAGAGAGCGATGGGGAGACAGAGAGCGATGGGGAGACAGAGAGAGCGATAGTGAGTCTGAGAGAGCGATAGTGAGTCTGAGAGAGCGATAGGGAGACTGAGAGAGCGATAGGGAGTCTGAGAGAGATAGGGAGACTGAGAGAGCGATAGGGAGACTGAGAGAGCGATAGGGAGACAGAGAGCGATAGGGAGACAGAGAGAGCGATAGGGAGACAGAGAGCGAGCGAGGGAGCGAGATACTTGGGGACTGAGGGAGAGCGAGGGACTGAGGGAGAGCGAGGGACTTGGGGAGCGAGAGGGAGGGACAGAGCTAGGGGGGGAGAGAGGGATACAGACATGGAGAGAGGGAAACTGTTTATGTAATCAAATGTTGATCTGTTAATAAATGTTTTCATTTTTCCTGCGTGTGTTTGCTTCTCATCTCTGCCTCACATTCTGTCTAAACAGACAGACAGCAGTAGGAGGACCAAACATACACACACACCTGGTCCATCGATTAGCCTGGTTCCTCTCTAGGTTTCTTCCTAGGTTTTGGCCTTTCTAGGGAGTTTTTCCTAACCACCGTGCTTCTACACCTGCATTGCTTGCTGTTTGGGGTTTTAGGCTGGGTTTCTGTACAGCACTTTGAGATATCAGCTGATGTACGAAGGGCTATATAAATAAATTTGATTTGATTTTGATCGATTCTACTGAGACAGCTGGAGACTAAAGAAGTGGAGGTGTATACAGGGTCACAAGGTTCTTGAGTTGCTTAAAGTACTTGAATTTGGCACTCTGAAAATCTGACGTTTTCTCAAGTTGGTACTTGAAAAGTACTTGAATTAAAATGAAAGGCGAACAGAAAATGATCAAATATGTTTCTGAAAAAAGTATTGGTCTTGCATTCTACCCAGTTTTATTTCCTCACGTGCTCTGGTTGCCAGGCGAGATCTCTCATCCCACCCACTCAGCCAGGCAGGGCCAAAACAGACTGATTAGGTTCCGCCAAACATCACATCGATAGCTAAAAGGCCAGGCATGTAGATTTAATTCTGCCTGGCAGGATATTGATGTTCATGAATGGGTTTTGCGAGACCCGACGAGGGATGTAGTGGAGGTTAAACGCACTTAAATGCCGTTTACTCACCTTTTTATTTGTGAAATAGAGTTTGCTCACTTTTGAATGTAGTTATTATTATTATTATTATCATTATTATTGCGTTCCCAGTGTTGATCAACTCTCAGAAGGCTTCTTGATCTCAATTCTAATCACAAATGATCAATGTATGTTCGTTATGTTGGGCTGCTCCCACAGATTGGCCTTGTTATGTTGGGCTGCTCCCACAGATTGGCCTTGTTCGTTATGTTGGGCTGCTCCCACAGATTGGCCTTGTTATGTTGGGCTGCTCCCACAGATTGGCCTTGTTATGTTGGGCTGCTCCCACAGATTGGCCTTGTTCGTTATGTTGGGCTGCTCCCACAGATTGGCCTTGTTCGTTATGTTGGGCTGCTCCCACAGATTGGCCTTGTTCGTTATGTTGGGCTGCTCCCACAGATTGGCCTTGTTCGTTATGTTGGGCTGCTCCCACAGATTGGCCTTGTTATGTTGGGCTGCTCCCACAGATTGGCCTTGTTCGTTATGTTGGGCTGCTCCCACAGATTGGCCTTGTTCGTTATGTTGGGCTGCTCCCACAGATTGGCCTTGTTATGTTGGGCTGCTCCCACAGATTGGCCTTGTTATGTTGGGCTGCTCCCGCAGATTGATCTTGTTCGTTATGTTGGGCTGCTCCCACAGATTGGTCTTGTTCGTTATGTTGGGCTGCTTTCACAGATTGGCCTTGTTCGTTATGTTGGGCTGCTCCCACAGATTGGTCTTGTTCGTTATGTTGGGCTGCTCCCACAGATTGGTCTTGTTCGTTATGTTGGGCTGCTCCCACAGATTGATCTTGTTCGTTATGTTGGGCTGCTCCCACAGATTGGCCTTGTTCGTTATGTTGGGCTGCTCCCACAGATTGGCCTTGTTCATTATGTTGGGCTGCTCCCACAGATTGGTGTTGTTCGGTATGTTGGGCTGCTCCCACAGATTGGTCTTGTTCGGTATGTTGGGCTGCTCCCACAGATTGGTCTTGTTCGGTATGTTGGGCTGCTCCCACAGATTGGTCTTGTTATGTTGGGCTGCTCCCGCGGATTGGTCTTGTTATGTTGGGCTGCTCCCACAGATTAGCCTTGTTATGTTGGGCTGCTCCCACAGATTGGTCTTGTTCGGTATGTTGGGCTGCTCCCACAGATTGGTCTTGTTCGGTATGTTGGGCTGCTCCCACAGATTGGTCTTGTTCGTTATGTTGGGCTGCTCCCACAGATTGGTCTTGTTTGTTATGTTGGGCTGCTCCCACAGATTGGCCTTGTTCGTTATGTTGGGCTGCTCCCACAGATTGGTCTTGTTCGGAGCTTTTACACAGAGAGAGGAAGCATTGAACCAAGCAGGGAGAGGTTCTACACAGAGGAAGCATTGAGGCAAGCAGTGAGAGGTTATACACAGAGAGAGGAAGCATTGAAGCAAGCAGGGAGAGTTTATACACAGAGAGAGGAAGCATTGAAGCAAGCAGGGAGAGGCTTTACACAGGAAGCATTGAAGCAAGCAGGGAGAGGTTCTACACAGAGAGAGGGAGCATTGAAGCAAGCAGGGAGAGTTTATACACAAAGAGAGGAAGCATTGAAGCAAGCAGCGAGAGGTTATACACAGGGAGAGGAAGCATTGAAGCAAGCAGGGATTGAGCTTGTACACAGAGAGAGGAAGCATTGAACCAAGCAGTGAGAGGTTATACACAGAGGAAGCATTGAAACAAGCAGGGAGAGGTTATACACAGAGGAAGCATTGAAACAAGCAGTGAGATGTTATACACAGAGGAAGCATTGAAGCAAGCAGGGAGAGAGGAAGCATTGAAGCAAGCAGGAAGTGAGGTTAGTGCTACAGTGACTCCCAATTCGGGGGTCGGAGACCCGTAAAATTTAAATAGGGTTCCTTAATTAAGAAAGTTTAATCTTATCAAACACAATAACTTATTTCTCTTCCAATGGGCACAGAATACGGCTTTTTAGAGTCAACTGGGAGCCTTTTACACTGTTAGAGTACACATTCATGTCATTGTGTTGGGACAGCTTGTGGGACCTTATATTTTGTGAGATAAAAGACAATTTCATATTAATATCATGTACACTGAACAAAACTATAAACACAACACTATACTCAACACTTTACTGTCAGTGTCCTGTCTGGTGGAGGTCACTCTGTCATCACCTCTATACTCTACTGTCAGTGTCCTGTCTGGTGGAGGTCACTCTGTCATCACCTCTATACTCTACTGTCAGTGTCCTGTCTGGTGGTCACTCTGTCATCACCTCTATACTCTACTGTCAGTGTCCTGTCTGGTGGAGGTCACTCTGTCATCACCTCTATACTCTACTGTCAGTGTCCTGTCTGGTGGAGGTCACTCTGTCATCACCTCTATACTCTACTGTCAATGTCCTGTCTGGTGGAGGTCACTCTGTCATCACCTCTATACTCTACTGTCAGTGTCCTGTCTGGTGGAGGTCACTCTGTCATCACCTCTATACTCTACTGTCAGTGTCCTGTCTGGTGGAGGTCACTCTGTCATCACCTCTATACTCTACTGTCAGTGTCCTGTCTGGTGGAGGTCACTCTGTCATCACCTCTATACTCTACTGTCAGTGTCCTGTCTGGTGGAGGTCACTCTGTCATCACCTCTATACTCTACTGTCAGTGTCCTGTCTGGTGGAGGTCACTCTGTCATCACCTCTATACTCTACTGTCAATGTCCTGTCTGGTGGAGGTCACTCTGTCATCACCTCTATACTCTACTGTCAGTGTCCTGTCTGGTGGAGGTCACTCTGTCATCACCTCTATACTCTACTGTCAGTGTCCTGTCTGGTGGAGGTCACTCATGTCATCACCTCATATACTCTACTGTCAGTGTCCTGTCTGGTGGAGGTCACTCTGTCATCACCTCTATACTCTACTGTCAGTGTCCTGTCTGGTGGAGGTCACTCTGTCATCACCTCTATACTCTACTGTCAGTGTCCTGTCTGGTGGAGGTCACTCTGTCATCACCTCTATACTCTACTGTCAGTGTCCTGTCTGGTGGAGGTCACTCTGTCATCACCTCTATACTCTACTGTCAGTGTCCTGTCTGGTGGAGGTCACTCTGTCATCACCTCTATACTCTACTGTCAGTGTCCTGTCTGGTGGAGGTCACTCTGTCATCACCTCTATCACTCTGGTGGAGGTCACTGTCAGTGTCCTGTCTGGTGGAGGTCACTCTGTCATCACCTCTATACTCTACTGTCAGTGTCCTGTCTGGTGGAGGTCACTCTGTCATCACCTCTATACTCTACTGTCAGTGTCCTGTCTGGTGGAGGTCACTCTGTCATCACCTCTATACTCTACTGTCAGTGTCCTGTCTGGTGGAGGTCACTCTGTCATCACCTCTATACTCTACTGTCACCTCTATACTCTACTGTCAGTGTCCTGTCTGGTGGAGGTCACTCTGTCATCACCTCTATACTCTACTGTCAGTGTCCTGTCTGGTGGAGGTCACTCTGTCATCACCTCTATACTCTACTGTCAGTGTCCTGTCTGGTGGAGGTCACTCTGTCATCACCTCTATACTCTACTGTCAGTGTCCTGTCTGGTGGAGGTCACTCTGTCATCACCTCTATACTCTACTGTCAATGTCCTGTCTGGTGGAGGTCACTCTGTCATCACCTCTATACTCTACTGTCAATGTCCTGTCTGGTGGAGGTCACTGTCATCACCTCTATACTCTACTGTCAATGTCCTGTCTGGTGGAGGTCACTCTGTCATCACCTCTATACTCTACTGTCAGTGTCCTGTCTGGTGGAGGTCACTCTGTCATCACCTCTATACTCTACTGTCAGTGTCCTGTCTGGTGGAGGTCACTCTGTCATCACCTCTATACTCTACTGTCAGTGTCCTGTCTGGTGGAGGTCACTCTGTCATCACCTCTATACTCTACTGTCAGTGTCCTGTCTGGTGGAGGTCACTCTGTCATCACCTCTATACTCTACTGTCAATGTCCTGTCTGGTGGTCACTCTGTCATCACCTCTATACTCTACTGTCAGTGTCCTGTCTGGTGGAGGTCACTCTGTCATCACCTCTATACTCTACTGTCAGTGTCCTGTCTGGTGGAGGTCACACCTCTGTCATCACCTCTATACTCTACTCTACTGTCAATGTCCTGTCTGGTGGAGGTCACTCTGTCATCACCTCTATACTCTACTGTCAGTGTCCTGTCTGGTGGAGGTCACTCTGTCATCACCTCTATACTCTACTGTCAGTGTCCTGTCTGGTGGAGGTCACTCTGTCATCACCTCTATACTCTACTGTCAGTGTCCTGTCTGGTGGTCACTCTGTCATCACCTCTATACTCTACTGTCAGTGTCCTGTCTGGTGGAGGTCACTCTGTCATCACCTCTATACTCTACTGTCAATGTCCTGTCTGGTGGAGGTCACTCCGTCATCACCTCTATACTCTACTGTCAATGTCCTGTCTGGTGGAGGTCACTCCGTCATCACCTCTATACTCTACTGTCAATGTCCTGTCTGGTGGAGGTCACTCTGTCATCACCTCTATACTCTACTGTCAATGTCCTGTCTGGTGGAGGTCACTCTGTCATCACCTCTATACTCTACTGTCAGTGTCCTGTCTGGTGGAGGTCACTCTGTCATCACCTCTATACTCTACTGTCAGTGTCCTGTCTGGTGGAGGTCACTCTGTCATCACCTCTATACTCTACTGTCAGTGTCCTGTCTGGTGGAGGTCACTCTGTCATCACCTCTATACTCTACTGTCAGTGTCCTGTCTGGTGGAGGTCACTCTGTCATCACCTCTATACTCTACTGTCAGTGTCCTGTCTGGTGGAGGTCACTCCGTCATCACCTCTATACTCTACTGTCAGTGTCCTGTCTGGTGGAGGTCACTCTGTCATCACCTCTATACTCTACTGTCAATGTCCTGTCTGGTGGAGGTCACTCTGTCATCACCTCTATACTCTACTGTCAGTGTCCTGTCTGGTGGAGGTCACTCTGTCATCACCTCTATACTCTACTGTCAATGTCCTGTCTGGTGGAGGTCACTCTGTCATCACCTCTATACTCTACTGTCAGTGTCCTGTCTGGTGGAGGTCACTCTGTCATCACCTCTATACTCTACTGTCAGTGTCCTGTCTGGTGGAGGTCACTCTGTCATCACCTCTATACTCTACTGTCAGTGTCCTGTCTGGTGGAGGTCACTCCGTCATCACCTCTATACTCTACTGTCAGTGTCCTGTCTGGTGGAGGTCACTCTGTCATCACCTCTATACTCTACTGTCAGTGTTCTGTCTGGTGGAGGTCACTCTGTCATCACCTCTATACTCTACTGTCAGTGTCCTGTCTGGTGGAGGTCACTCCGTCATCACCTCTATACTCTACTGTCAATGTCCTGTCTGGTGGAGGTCACTCTGTCATCACCTCTATACTCTACTGTCAGTGTCCTGTCTGGTGGAGGTCACACCTCTATACTCTACTGTCATCACCTCTATACTCTACTGTCAATGTCCTGTCTGGTGGAGGTCACTCTGTCATCACCTCTATACTCTACTGTCAATGTCCTGTCTGGTGGAGGTCACTCTGTCATCACCTCTATACTCTACTGTCAGTGTCCTGTCTGGTGGAGGTCACTCTGTCATCACCTCTATACTCTACTGTCAGTGTCCTGTCTGGTGGAGGTCACTCTGTCATCACCTCTATACTCTACTGTCAGTGTCCTGTCTGGTGGAGGTCACTCTGTCATCACCTCTATACTCTACTGTCAGTGTCCTGTCTGGTGGAGGTCACTCTGTCATCACCTCTATACTCTACTGTCAGTGTCCTGTCTGGTGGAGGTCACTCCGTCATCACCTCTATACTCTACTGTCAGTGTCCTGTCTGGTGGAGGTCACTCTGTCATCACCTCTATACTCTACTGTCAGTGTCCTGTCTGGTGGAGGTCACTCTGTCATCACCTCTATACTCTACTGTCAATGTCCTGTCTGGTGGAGGTCACTCCGTCATCACCTCTATACTCTACTGTCAGTGTCCTGTCTGGTGGAGGTCACTCTGTCATCACCTCTATACTCTACTGTCAGTGTCCTGTCTGGTGGAGGTCACTCTGTCATCACCTCTATACTCTACTGTCAGTGTCCTGTCTGGTGGAGGTCACTCTGTCATCACCTCTATACTCTACTGTCAGTGTCCTGTCTGGTGGAGGTCACTCTGTCATCACCTCTATACTCTACTGTCAGTGTCCTGTCTGGTGGAGGTCACTCCGTCATCACCTCTATACTCTACTGTCAGTGTCCTGTCTGGTGGAGGTCACTCCGTCATCACCTCTATACTCTACTGTCAGTGTCCTGTCTGGTGGAGGTCACTCTGTCATCACCTCTATACTCTACTGTCAGTGTCCTGTCTGGTGGAGGTCACTCCGTCATCACCTCTATACTCCACTGTCAGTGTCCTGTCTGGTGGAGGTCACTCCGTCATCACCTCTATACTCTACTGTCAGTGTCCTGTCTGGTGGAGGTCACTCCGTCATCACCTCTATACTCTACTGTCAGTGTCCTGTCTGGTGGAGGTCACTCCGTCATCACCTCTATACTCTACTGTCAGTGTCCTGTCTGGTGGAGGTCACTCTGTCATCACCTCTATACTCTACTGTCAGTGTCCTGTCTGGTGGAGGTCACTCCGTCATCACCTCTATACTCTACTGTCAGTGTCCTGTCTGGTGGAGGTCACTCCGTCATCACCTCTATACTCTACTGTCAGTGTCCTGTCTGGTGGAGGTCACTCTGTCATCACCTCTATACTCTACTGTCAGTGTCCTGTCTGGTGGAGGTCACTCTGTCATCACCTCTATACTCTACTGTCAATGTCCTGTCTGGTGGAGGTCACTCTGTCATCACCTCTATACTCTACTGTCAATGTCCTGTCTGGTGGAGGTCACTCTGTCATCACCTCTATACTCTACTGTCAGTGTCCTGTCTGGTGGAGGTCACATCACCTCTATACTCTACTGTCATCACCTCTATACTCTACTGTCAGTGTCCTGTCTGGTGGAGGTCACTCTGTCATCACCTCTATACTCTACTGTCAGTGTCCTGTCTGGTGGAGGTCACTCTGTCATCACCTCTATACTCTACTGTCAGTGTCCTGTCTGGTGGAGGTCACTCTGTCATCACCTCTATACTCTACTGTCAGTGTCCTGTCTGGTGGAGGTCACTCTGTCATCACCTCTATACTCTACTGTCAGTGTCCTGTCTGGTGGAGGTCACTCTGTCATCACCTCTATACTCTACTGTCAGTGTCCTGTCTGGTGGAGGTCACTCTGTCATCACCTCTATACTCTACTGTCAGTGTCCTGTCTGGTGGAGGTCACTCTGTCATCACCTCTATACTCTACTGTCAGTGTCCTGTCTGGTGGAGGTCACTCTGTCATCACCTCTATACTCTACTGTCAGTGTCCTGTCTGGTGGAGGTCACTCTGTCATCACCTCTATACTCTACTGTCAGTGTCCTGTCTGGTGGAGGTCACTCTGTCATCACCTCTATACTCTACTGTCAGTGTCCTGTCTGGTGGAGGTCACTCTGTCATCACCTCTATACTCTACTGTCAATGTCCTGTCTGGTGGAGGTCACTCTGTCATCACCTCTATACTCTACTGTCAATGTCCTGTCTGGTGGAGGTCACTCTGTCATCACCTCTATACTCTACTGTCAGTGTCCTGTCTGGTGGAGGTCACTCTGTCATCACCTCTATACTCTACTGTCAGTGTCCTGTCTGGTGGAGGTCACTGTCCGTCATCACCTCTATACTCTACTGTCAGTGTCCTGTCTGGTGGAGGTCACTCTGTCATCACCTCTATACTCTACTGTCAGTGTCCTGTCTGGTGGAGGTCACTCTGTCATCACCTCTATACTCTACTGTCAGTGTCCTGTCTGGTGGAGGTCACTCTGTCATCACCTCTATACTCTACTGTCAGTGTCCTGTCTGGTGGAGGTCACTCTGTCATCACCTCTATACTCTACTGTCAATGTCCTGTCTGGAGGTCACTCTGTCATCACCTCTATACTCTACTGTCAGTGTCCTGTCTGGTGGAGGTCACTCTGTCATCACCTCTATACTCTACTGTCAGTGTCCTGTCTGGTGGAGGTCACTCCGTCATCACCTCTATACTCTACTGTCAGTGTCCTGTCTGGTGGAGGTCACTCCGTCATCACCTCTATACTCTACTGTCAGTGTCCTGTCTGGTGGAGGTCACTCCGTCATCACCTCTATACTCTACTGTCAGTGTCCTGTCTGGTGGAGGTCACTCTGTCATCACCTCTATACTCTACTGTCAGTGTCCTGTCTGGTGGAGGTCACTCCGTCATCACCTCTATACTCTACTGTCAGTGTCCTGTCTGGTGGAGGTCACTCCGTCATCACCTCTATACTCTACTGTCAGTGTCCTGTCTGGTGGAGGTCACTCTGTCATCACCTCTATACTCTACTGTCAGTGTCCTGTCTGGTGGAGGTCACTCTGTCATCACCTCTATACTCTACTGTCAGTGTCCTGTCTGGTGGAGGTCACTCTGTCATCACCTCTATACTCTACTGTCAGTGTCCTGTCTGGTGGAGGTCACTCTGTCATCACCTCTATACTCTACTGTCAATGTCCTGTCTGGTGGAGGTCACTCTGTCATCACCTCTATACTCTACTGTCAATGTCCTGTCTGGTGGAGGTCACTTCATCGTCACCTCTATGCTCTACTGTCAGTGTCCTGTCTGGTGGAGGTCACTCCGTCATCACCTCTATACTCTACTGTCAGTGTCCTGTCTGGTGGAGGTCACTCCGTCATCACCTCTATACTCTACTGTCAGTGTCCTGTCTGGTGGAGGTCACTCTGTCATCACCTCTATACTCTACTGTCAGTGTCCTGTCTGGTGGAGGTCACTCTGTCATCACCTCTATACTCTACTGTCAATGTCCTGTCTGGTGGAGGTCACTCCGTCATCACCTCTATACTCTACTGTCAGTGTCCTGTCTGGTGGAGGTCACTCCGCCATCACCTCTATACTCTACTGTCAGTGTCCTGTCTGGTGGAGGTCACTCTGTCATCACCTCTATACTCTACTGTCAGTGTCCTGTCTGGTGGAGGTCACTCTGTCATCACCTCTATACTCTACTGTCAGTGTCCTGTCTGGTGGAGGTCACTCTGTCATCACCTCTATACTCTACTGTCAATGTCCTGTCTGGTGGTCACTCTGTCATCACCTCTATACTCTACTGTCAGTGTCCTGTCTGGTGGAGGTCACTCTGTCATCACCTCTATACTCTACTGTCAGTGTCCTGTCTGGTGGAGGTCACTCCGTCATCACCTCTATACTCTACTGTCAGTGTCCTGTCTGGTGGAGGTCACTCCGTCATCACCTCTATACTCTACTGTCAGTGTCCTGTCTGGTGGAGGTCACTCCGTCATCACCTCTATACTCTACTGTCAGTGTCCTGTCTGGTGGAGGTCACTCCGTCATCACCTCTATACTCTACTGTCAGTGTCCTGTCTGGTGGAGGTCACTCCGTCATCACCTCTATACTCTACTGTCAGTGTCCTGTCTGGTGGAGGTCACTCCGTCATCACCTCTATACTCTACTGTCAGTGTCCTGTCTGGTGGAGGTCACTCTGTCATCACCTCTATACTCTACTGTCAGTGTCCTGTCTGGTGGAGGTCACTCTGTCATCACCTCTATACTCTACTGTCAATGTCCTGTCTGGTGGAGGTCACTCTGTCATCACCTCTATACTCTACTGTCAATGTCCTGTCTGGTGGAGGTCACTTCATCGTCACCTCTATGCTCTACTGTCAGTGTCCTGTCTGGTGGAGGTCACTCCGTCATCACCTCTATACTCTACTGTCAGTGTCCTGTCTGGTGGAGGTCACTCCGTCATCACCTCTATACTCTACTGTCAGTGTCCTGTCTGGTGGAGGTCACTCTGTCATCACCTCTATACTCTACTGTCAGTGTCCTGTCTGGTGGAGGTCACTCTGTCATCACCTCTATACTCTACTGTCAATGTCCTGTCTGGTGGAGGTCACTCCGTCATCACCTCTATACTCTACTGTCAGTGTCCTGTCTGGTGGAGGTCACTCCGCCATCACCTCTATACTCTACTGTCAGTGTCCTGTCTGGTGGAGGTCACTCTGTCATCACCTCTATACTCTACTGTCAGTGTCCTGTCTGGTGGAGGTCACTCTGTCATCACCTCTATACTCTACTGTCAGTGTCCTGTCTGGTGGAGGTCACTCTGTCATCACCTCTATACTCTACTGTCAGTGTCCTGTCTGGTGGAGGTCACTCCGTCATCACCTCTATACTCTACTGTCAGTGTCCTGTCTGGTGGTCACTCTGTCATCACCTCTATACTCTACTGTCAGTGTCCTGTCTGGTGGTCACTCTGTCATCACCTCTATACTCTACTGTCAGTGTCCTGTCTGGTGGAGGTCACTCCGTCATCACCTCTATACTCTACTGTCAATGTCCTGTCTGGTGGAGGTCACTCCGTCATCACCTCTATACTCTACTGTCAGTGTCCTGTCTGGTGGAGGTCACTCTGTCATCACCTCTATACTCTACTGTCAGTGTCCTGTCTGGTGGAGGTCACTCTGTCATCACCTCTATACTCTACTGTCAATGTCCTGTCTGGTGGAGGTCACTCTGTCATCACCTCTATACTCTACTGTCAGTGTCCTGTCTGGTGGAGGTCACTCCGTCATCACCTCTATACTCTACTGTCAGTGTCCTGTCTGGTGGAGGTCACTCTGTCATCACCTCTATACTCTACTGTCAGTGTCCTGTCTGGTGGAGGTCACTCTGTCATCACCTCTATACTCTACTGTCAGTGTCCTGTCTGGTGGAGGTCACTCTGTCATCACCTCTATACTCTACTGTCAATGTCCTGTCTGGTGGAGGTCACTCTGTCATCACCTCTATACTCTACTGTCAGTGTCCTGTCTGGTGGAGGTCACTCCGTCATCACCTCTATACTCTACTGTCAGTGTCCTGTCTGGTGGAGGTCACTCCGTCATCACCTCTATACTCTACTGTCAGTGTCCTGTCTGGTGGAGGTCACTCTGTCATCACCTCTATACTCTACTGTCAGTGTCCTGTCTGGTGGAGGTCACTCCGTCATCACCTCTATACTCTACTGTCAGTGTCCTGTCTGGTGGTGGTCACTCTGTCATCACCTCTATACTCTACTGTCAGTGTCCTGTCTGGTGGAGGTCACTCTGTCATCACCTCTATACTTTACTGTCAGTGTCCTGTCTGGTGGAGGTTACTCTGTCATCACCTCTACTCTCTACTGTCAGTGTCCTGTCTGGTGGAGGTCACTCTGTCATCACCTCTATACTTTACTGTCAGTGTCCTGTCTGGTGGAGGTCACTCTGTCATCACCTCTATACTCTACTGTCAGTGTCCTGTCTGGTGGAGGTCACTCTGTCATCACCTCTATACTTTACTGTCAGTGTCCTGTCTGGTGGAGGTCACTCTGTCATCACCTCTATACTCTACTGTCAGTGTCCTGTCTGGTGGAGGTCACTCTGTCATCACCTCTATACTCTACTGTCAATGTCCTGTCTGGTGGTCACTCTGTCATCACCTCTATACTCTACTGTCAGTGTCCTGTCTGGTGGTCACTCTGTCATCACCTCTATACTCTACTGTCAATGTCCTGTCTGGTGGAGGTCACTCTGTCATCACCTCTATACTCTACTGTCAGTGTCCTGTCTGGTGGTCACTCTGTCATCACCTCTATACTCTACTGTCAGTGTCCTGTCTGGTGGTCACTCTGTCATCACCTCTATACTCTACTGTCAGTGTCCTGTCTGGTGGAGGTCACTCTGTCATCACCTCTATACTTTACTGTCAGTGTCCTGTCTGGTGGAGGTCACTCTGTCATCACCTCTATACTCTACTGTCAGTGTCCTGTCTGGTGGAGGTCACTCTGTCATCACCTCTATACTCTACTGTCAGTGTCCTGTCTGGTGGAGGTCACTCTGTCATCACCTCTATACTCTACTGTCAGTGTCCTGTCTGGTGGAGGTCACTCTGTCATCACCTCTATACTCTACTGTCAGTGTCCTGTCTGGTGGAGGTCACTCCGCCATCACCTCTATACTCTACTGTCAGTGTCCTGTCTGGTGGAGGTCACTCCGCCATCACCTCTATACTCTACTGTCAGTGTCCTGTCTGGTGGAGGTCACTCCGTCATCACCTCTATACTCTACTGTCAGTGTCCTGTCTGGTGGAGGTCACTCTGTCATCACCTCTATACTCTACTGTCAGTGTCCTGTCTGGTGGAGGTCACTCTGTCATCACCTCTATACTCTACTGTCAATGTCCTGTCTGGTGGTCACTCTGTCATCACCTCTATACTCTACTGTCAGTGTCCTGTCTGGTGGAGGTCACTCTGTCATCACCTCTATACTCTACTGTCAGTGTCCTGTCTGGTGGAGGTCACTCTGTCATCACCTCTATACTCTACTGTCAGTGTCCTGTCTGGTGGACGTCACTCCGCCATCACCTCTATACTCTACTGTCAGTGTCCTGTCTGGTGGAGGTCACTCCGTCATCACCTCTATACTCTACTGTCAGTGTCCTGTCTGGTGGAGGTCACTCTGTCATCACCTCTATACTCTACTGTCAGTGTCCTGTCTGGTGGAGGTCACTTCATCGTCACCTCTATACTCTACTGTCAATGTCCTGTCTGGTGGAGGTCACTCTGTCATCACCTCTATACTCTACTGTCAGTGTCCTGTCTGGTGGAGGTCACTCTGTCATCACCTCTATACTCTACTGTCAGTGTCCTGTCTGGTGGAGGTCACTCTGTCATCACCTCTATACTCTACTGTCAGTGTCCTGTCTGGTGGAGGTCACTCTGTCATCACCTCTATACTCTACTGTCAGTGTCCTGTCTGGTGGAGGTCACTCCGTCATCACCTCTATACTCTACTGTCAGTGTCCTGTCTGGTGGAGGTCACTCCGTCATCACCTCTATACTCTACTGTCAGTGTCCTGTCTGGTGGAGGTCACTCTGTCATCACCTCTATACTCTACTGTCAATGTCCTGTCTGGTGGAGGTCACTCCGTCATCACCTCTATACTCTACTGTCAGTGTCCTGTCTGGTGGAGGTCACTCCGTCATCACCTCTATACTCTACTGTCAGTGTCCTGTCTGGTGGAGGTCACTCCGTCATCACCTCTATACTCTACTGTCAGTGTCCTGTCTGGTGGAGGTCACTCCGTCATCACCTCTATACTCTACTGTCAATGTCCTGTCTGGTGGAGGTCACTCTGTCATCACCTCTATACTCTACTGTCAGTGTCCTGTCTGGTGGAGGTCACTCCGTCATCACCTCTATACTCTACTGTCAGTGTCCTGTCTGGTGGAGGTCACTCTGTCATCACCTCTATACTCTACTGTCAGTGTCCTGCCTGGTGGAGGTCACTCTGTCATCACCTCTATACTCTACTGTCAGTGTCCTGTCTGGTGGAGGTCACTCTGTCATCACCTCTATACTCTACTGTCAGTGTCCTGTCTGGTGGAGGTCACTCTGTCATCACCTCTATACTCTACTGTCAGTGTCCTGTCTGGTGGAGGTCACTCCGTCATCACCTCTATACTCTACTGTCAGTGTCCTGTCTGGTGGAGGTCACTCTGTCATCACCTCTATACTCTACTGTCAGTGTCCTGTCTGGTGGAGGTCACTCCGTCATCACCTCTATACTCTACTGTCAATGTCCTGTCTGGTGGAGGTCACTCTGTCATCACCTCTATACTCTACTGTCAGTGTCCTGTCTGGTGGAGGTCACTCTGTCATCACCTCTATACTCTACTGTCAGTGTCCTGTCTGGTGGACGTCACTCCGCCATCACCTCTATACTCTACTCTCAGTGTCCTGTCTGGTGGAGGTCACTCTGTCATCACCTCTATACTCTACTGTCAGTGTCCTGTCTGGTGGAGGTCACTCCGTCATCACCTCTATACTCTACTGTCAATGTCCTGTCTGGTGGAGGTCACTCTGTCATCACCTCTATACTCTACTGTCATCTAAACACATCACTCTCTCTCTCTGCAGAACACATGAGTTTTAACCACACCTCTAAACAGGGAGGTTGTGTCTCATTACCAATCAACTGCCAGGACTGCAGATATGGGAGGGGCTGTAGTTTGGAGAGAGGGTGAGGAGGGGACGCAGGTATGACTGGTTTTGGTGACAGTTGGCAGAGAGATTGGACCTTACACGCTGAGAGAAGACGAGAAGGTGAGAAGACGAGGAGAGAGGTACTGTAGAGAGAGAGGTAGAGGGATTGAGAGAGGGATGTAGAGAGAGATGTGTAGAGAGAGAGGGAGTTAGAGAAGTGGAGAGAGAGAGCAATAGAGAGAGCGAGGTAGAGAGAGAGGGAGGTAGAGGGATTGAGAGGTAGAGAGAGAGAGCGCGAGGTAGAGAGAGCGAGGTAGAGAGAGAGAGAGAGGTGGAGGGATTGAGAGAGGGAGTTAGAGAAGTAGAGAAAGAGAGCGAGGTAGAGAGAGAGAGGGAGGTAGAGGGATTGAGAGGTAGAGAGAGAGCGCGAGGTAGAGAGAGAGAGAGAGAGAGGTGGAGGGATTGAGAGAGGGAGTTAGAGAAGTAGAGAAAGAGAGCGAGGTAGAGAGAGAGAGGGAGGTATAGAGGTAGAGGAATTGAGAGAGGGAGTTAGAGAAGTAGAGAGAGAGAGAGCAAGCTAGAGCTAACAACCAGGGGTGAGTACCCCTTCTTCTACACATGATGTGTGTGTGTAACTGTAAACAATGTGTGTGTGTAACTGTAAACAATGTGTGTGTGTAACTGTAAACAATGTGTGTGTGTTGCGTGTCTACATTGGTGTCTGATCAGGGTTCAGCGGAATGTTGCATATCACAGCTAGCCTGGCCCTGATTGGCTGATTGTACTTGCTGTCTGCAGGCCTCTGATGTTGTCATACTTTTAGTGTCTCTCCGATATAGTAGTAGTTATAGTAACAGTAGTTATAGTAACAGTAGTTATAGTAACAGTAGTTATAGTAACAGTAGTATAGTAGTAGTAGTAGTAGTAGTAGTAGTAGTAATTATAGTAACAGTAGTTATAGTAACAGTAGTTCGTAGTATAGTAGTAGTTATAGTAACAACAGTATAGTAGTAGTAGTTATAGAAAGAGTGGTTATAGTAACAGTAGTTATAGTAGTAGTAGTTATAGTAACAGTAGTTATAGTAACAGTAGTATAGTAGTAGTAGTTATAGTAACAGTAGGTATAGTAACAGTAGTTCGTAGTATAGTAGTAGTTATAGTAAAAGTAGTATAGTAATAGTATAGTAGTAGGTATCGTAACAGTAGTTATAGTAACAGTAGTTAGTAGAATAGTAGTAGGTATAGTAACAGTAGTTATAGTAACATTAGTATAGCAGTAGTTATAGTAACAGTTGTGTAATAGTAGTTATAGAAACAGTAGTTAGTAGCATAGTAGTAGGTATAGTAATGGTAGAATAGTAGTAGTTAGTATTATAGTAGTAGTTATAGTAATAGTACTATAGTAGTAGTTATAGTAACAGTAGTTAGTAGCATAGTAGTAGTTATAGTAGTAGGTATAGTTATGATAGTATAGTAGTAGTGAGTAGTTTAGTAGTAGTTATAGTAACAGTAGTTAGTAGTTATAGTAGTAGGTATAGTAATGATAGTATACTAGTAGTGAGTAGTTTAGTAGTAGTTATAGTAACAGTAGTTAGTAGTATAGTAGTAGTTATAGTAACAGTAGTTATAGTAACAGTAGTTAGGAGAAAAGTGGTAGTTAGTATCATAGTAGTAGTTATAGTAACAGTAGTAGTTAGTAGTATAGTAGTAGTTATAGTAACAGTAGTAGTTGGTAGCATAGTAATAGTTATAGTAACATTAGTAGTTATAGTAACAGTAGTAGTTAGTAGCATAGTAGTAGTTATAGTAACAGTAGTAGTTAGTAGTATAGTAGTAGTTATAGTAACAGTAGTAGTTAGTAGCATAGTGATAGTTATAGTAACATTAGTAATTATAGTAACAGTAGTAGTTAGTAGCATAGTAGTAGTTATAGTAACAGTAGTAGTTAGCAGTATAGTAGTAGTTATAGTAACAGTAGTAGTTAGTAGCATAGTGATAGTTATAGTAACAGTAGTAGTTATAGTAACATTAGCAGTTAGTACTATAGTAGTAGTTATAGTAACAGTAGTTAGGAGTAAAGTGGTAGTTAGTATCATAGTAGTAGTTATAGTAACAGTAGTAGTTAGTAGTATAGTAGTAGTTATAGTAACAGTAGTAGTTGGTAGCATAGTAATAGTTATAGTAACATTAGTAGTTATAGTAACAGTAGTTGTATAATTATTAGTAATATTAATAGTGATAGTGGTGGTAGTAGTAGTGGCAGTGATAGTGGTGGTAGTATTAGCAGTGATAGTGGTGGTAGTAGTAGTGGCAGTGATAGTGGTGGTAGTAGTAGTAGTGATAGTGATGGTAGTGGCAGTGATAGTGGTGGTAGTAGTAGTGGCAGTGATAGTGGTAGTAGTATTAGCAGTGATAGTGGTGGTGCTAGTATTAGCAGTGATAGTCGTGGTAGTAGTAGTGATAGTGATGGTGGTAGTAGTATTAGCAGTGATAGTGGTGGTAGTAGTAGTGGCAGTGATAGTGGTGGTAGTAGTATTAGCAGTGATAGTGGTGGTAGTGGCAGTGATAGTGGTGGTAGTAGAAGTGAATGTGGTAGTAGTATTAGCAGTGATAGTGGTGGTAGTAGTAGTGGCAGTGATAGTGGTAGTAGTATTAGCAGTGATAGTGGTGGTGTTAGTATTAGCTGTGATAGTGGTGGTGTTAGTATTAGCAGTGATAGTGGTGGTAGTAGTAGTAGTGATAGTGATGGTAGTAGTAGTGGCAGTGATAGTGGTGGTAGAAGTAGTGGCAGTGATAGTGGTAGTAGTATTAGCAGTGATAGTGGTGGTAGTAGTAGTAGCAGTGATAGTGGTAGTAGTAGTGATAGTGGTGGTAGAAGTATTAGCAGTGATAGTAGTGGTAGTAGTAGTAGTGATAGTGATGGTAGTAGTAGTGGCAGTGATAGTGGTGGTAGTAGTAGTAGCAGTGATAATGGTAGTAGTATTAGCAGTGATAGTGGTGGTAGTAGTAGTGATAGTGATGGTAGTAGTATTAGCAGTGATAGTGGTGGTAGTATTAGCAGTGATAGTGGTAGTAGCATTGATAGTGATGATGGTGGTAGTATTAGCAGTGATAGTGGTAGTAGTATTAGCAGTGATAGTGGTGGTAGTAGTAGAGTAGTGATAGTGGTGGTAGTAGTAGTGATAGTGGTGGTAGTATTAGCAGTGATAGTGGTGGTAGTAGTAGTGATAGTGGTGGTAGTATTAGCAGTGATAGTGGTGGTAGTAGTAGTGATAGTGATGGTAGTAGTATTAGCAGTGATAGTGGTGGTAGTATTAGCAGTGATAGTGGTAGTAGTATTAGCAGTGATAGTGGTAGTAGTATTAGCAGTGATAGTGGTGGTAGTAGTAGTGGCAGTGATAGTGATGGTATTAGCAGTGATAGTGGTGGTAGTATTAGCAGTGATAGTGGTAGTAGCATTGATAGTGATGGTAGTAGCAGTGATAGTGGCGGTAGTAGTAATGATAGTGATGGTAGTAGTAGTAGCAGTGATAGTGGTGGTAGTATTAGCAGTGATAGTGGTAGTAGTATTAGCAGTGATAGTGGTGGTAGTAGCATTGATAGTGATGGTAGTAGAAGCAGTGATAGTGGTGGTAGTAGTAGCAGTGATAGTGGTGGTAGTAGAAGCAGTGATGGTGGTGGTAGTAGTAGGAGCAGTGATAGTGGTAGTAGTATTAGCAGTGATAGTGGTGATGGTAGTAGTAGTGATAGTGATGGTAGTAGTATTAGCAGTGATAGTGGTGGTAGTATTAGCAGTGGCAGTGGTAGTGGTAGTATTAGCAGTGATAGTGGTGGTAGTGGCAGTGATAGTGATGGTAGTAGCAGTGATAGTGGTGGTAGTAGTAGCAGTGATAGTGGTGGTAGTAGTAGTGATAGTGATGGTAGTAGTAGTAGCAGTGATAGTGGTGGTAGTAGTAGTAGCAGTGATAGTGGTGGTAGTAGAAGCAGTGATAGTGGTGGTAGTAGTAGTGATAGTGACGGTAGAAGTATTTGCAGTGATAGTGGTGGTAGTAGTAGTGATTGTGATGGTAGTAGTAGTAGCAGTGATAGTGGTGGTATTAGTAGTAGCAGTGATAGTGGTAGTAGTATTAGCAGTGATAGTGATGGTAGTAGTATTAGCAGTAATAGTGGTGGTAGTAGCAGTGATAGTGGTGGTGTTAGTAGTAGTGATAGTGGTGGTAGTAGTAGTAGTGATAGTGGTGGTGTTAGTAGCAGTGATAGTGGTGGTAGTAGTAGTAGCAGTGGTGGTGGTAGTAGTAGCAGTGATAGTGGTGGTAGCAGTGATAGTGGTGGTAGTAGTTGTAGCAGTGATAGTGGTGGTGGTGGTAGTAGTAGCAGTGATACTGGTAGTTGTAGTAGCATTGATAGTGGTGGTAGTAGAAGCTGTGATAGTGGTAGTAGTAGCATTGATAGTGGTGGTGTTAGTAGCATTGATAGTGTTGGTGGTAGTAGCAGTGATAGTGGTGGTGTTAGTAGCTGTGATAGTGGTGGTGTTAGTAGCTGTGATAGTGGTGGTGTTAGTAGTAGTAGCAGTGATGGTAGTAGTAGTGGCAGTGATAGTGGTGGTAGTAGTAGGAGCAGTGATAGTGGTAGTAGTATTAGCAGTGATAGTGGTGGTAGTAGTAGTGATCGTGATGGTAGTAGTATTAGCAGTGATAGTGGTGGTAGTATTAGCAGTGATAGTGGTAGTAGCATTGATAGTGATGGTAGTAGCAGTGATAGTGGCGGTTGTAGTAGCAGTGATAGTGGTGGTAGTAGTAGTGATAGTGATGGTAGTAGTAGTAGCAGTGATAGTGGTGGTAGTAGTAGAAGCAGTGATAGTGGTAGTAGTATTAGCAGTGATAGTGGTGGTAGTAGCATTGATAGTGATGGTAGTAGAAGCAGTGATAGTGGTGGTAGTAGTAGTGATAGTGATGGTAGAAGTATTAGCAGTGATAGTGGTAGTAGTATTAGCAGTGATAGTGATGGTAGTAGTATTAGCAGTGATAGTGGTGGTAGTAGTAGCATTGATAGTGATGGTAGTAGCAGTGATAGTGGTGGTGGAAGTAGTAGCATTGATAGTGATGGTAGTAGTAGTAGCAGTGATAGTGGTGGTAGTAGTAGTGATCGTGATGGTAGTAGTATTAGCAGTGATAGTGGTGGTAGTAGTAGCATTGATAGTGATGGTGGTGTTAGTAGCAGTGATAGTGGTGGTAGTAGCAGTGATAGTGGTGGTAGTAGCTGTGATAGTGGTGGTAGTAGTGGTGGTAGTGGTGGTGTTAGTAGCAGTGATAGTGGTGGTGGTAGTAGTTGCAGTGATAGTGGTGGTAGCAGTGATAGTGGTGGTAGTAGTAGCAGTGATAGTGGTGGTTGCAGTGATAGTGGTGGTGTTAGTAGCTGTGATAGTGGTGGTGTTAGTAGCAGTGATAGTGGTGGTATTAGTAGCAGTGATAGTGGTGTTAGTAGCAGTGATAGTGGTGGTGTTAGTAGCAGTGATAGTGGTGGTGTTAGTAGCTGTGATAGCGGTGGTGTTAGTAGTAGTGATAGTGGTGGTGATAGTGGTGGTAGTAGTAGTAGTAGCAGTGATAGTGTTGTTAGTAGCTGTGATAGTGGTGGTGGTAGTAGCAGTGATAGTGGTGGTGTTAGTAGCGGTGATAGTGGTAGTAGCAGTGATAGTGGTGGTGGTAGCAGCAGCGATAGTGGTGGTAGTAGTAGTAGCAGTGATAGTGGTGGTGTTAGCAGCAGCGATAGTGGTGGTAGTAGTAGTAGTGATTGTGATGGTAGTAGTAGCAGTGATAGTGGTGGTAGCAGTGATTGTGGTGGTAGTAGTAGTAGTAGCAGTGATAGTGGTGGTGGTGGTAGTAGTAGCAGTGATACTGGTAGTTGTAGTAGCATTGATAGTGGTGGTAGTAGAAGCTGTGATAGTGGTAGTAGTAGCATTGATAGTGGTGGTGTTAGTAGCATTGATAGTGGTGGTGTTAGTAGCAGTGATAGTGGTGGTGTTAGTAGTAGCAGTGATAGTGGTGGTAGTAGTAGTAGCAGTGATAGTGGTGGTAGTAGTAGTAGCAGTGATAGTGGTGGTAGTAGTAGTAGCAGTGATAGTGGTAGTAGTATTAGCAGTGATAGTGGTGGTAGTAGCAGTGATAGTGGTAGTAGTAGGAGCAGTGATAGTGGTGGTAGTAGTAGAAGCAGTGATAGTGGTAGTAGTAGAAGCAGTGATAGTGGTGGTAGTAGAAGCAGTGATAGTGGTGGTAGTAGTAGTGATAGTGACGGTAGAAGTATTAGCAGTGATAGTGGTGGTAGTAGTAGTGATTGTGATGGTAGTAGTAGTAGCAGTGATAGTGGTGGTAGTAGTAGTAGCAGTGATATTGGCAGTAGTATTAGCAGTGATGGTAGTAGTATTAGCAGTGATAGTGGTGGTAGTAGTAGCAGTGATAGTGGTGTTAGTAGCAGTGATAGTTTTGGTAGTAGTAGTAGTATTAGCAGTGATAGTGGTGGTAGTATTAGCAGTGATAGTGGTAGTAGTATTAGCAGTGATAGTGGTAGTAGTATTAGCAGTGATAGTGGTGGTAGTAGTAGTGGCAGTGATAGTGATGGTATTAGCAGTGATAGTGGTGGTAGTATTAGCAGTGATAGTGATGGTAGTAGTATTAGCAGTAATAGTGATGGTAGTAGCATTGATAGTGGTGGTGTTAGTAGCAGTGATAGTGGTGGTAGTAGTAGCAGTGATAGTGGTGTTAGTAGCAGTGATAGTTTTGGTAGTAGTAGTAGTATTAGCAGTGATAGTGGTGGTAGTATTAGCAGTGATAGTGGTAGTAGTATTAGCAGTGATAGTGGTAGTAGTATTAGCAGTGATAGTGATGGTAGTAGTATTAGCAGTAATAGTGATGGTAGTAGCATTGATAGTGGTGGTGTTAGTAGCAGTGATAGTGGTGGTAGTAGTAGTGATAGTGATGGTAGTAGTAGTAGCAGTGATAGTGGTGGTAGTAGTAGTAGCAGTGATAGTGGTGGTAGTAGTAGTAGCAGTGATAGTGGTGGTAGTAGTAGTAGCAGTGATAGTGGTAGTAGTATTAGCAGTGATAGTGGTGGTAGTAGCAGTGATAGTGGTGGTAGTAGAAGCAGTGATAGTGGTGGTAGTAGTAGTGATAGTGACGGTAGAAGTATTAGCAGTGATAGTGGTGGTAGTAGTAGTAGCAGTGATATTGGCAGTAGTATTAGCAGTGATGGTAGTAGTATTAGCAGTGATAGTGGTGGTAGTAGTAGCAGTGATAGTGGTGTTAGTAGCAGTGATAGTTTTGGTAGTAGTAGTAGTATTAGCAGTGATAGTGATGGTAGTAGTATTAGCAGTGATAGTGGTGGTAGTATTAGCAGTGATAGTGGTAGTAGTATTAGCAGTGATAGTGGTAGTAGTATTAGCAGTGATAGTGGTGGTAGTAGTAGTGGCAGTGATAGTGATGGTATTAGCAGTGATAGTGGTGGTAGTTTTAGCAGTGATAGTGGTAGTAGCATTGATAGTGATGGTAGTAGCAGTGATAGTGGCGGTAGTAGTAGCAGTGATATTGGTAGTAGTATTAGCAGTGATGGTAGTAGTATTAGCAGTGATAGTGGTGGTAGTAGTAGCAGTGATAGTGGTGTTAGTAGCAGTGATAGTTTTGGTAGTAGTAGTAGTATTAGCAGTGATAGTGGTGGTAGTATTAGCAGTGATAGTGGTAGTAGTATTAGCAGTGATAGTGGTAGTAGTATTAGCAGTGATAGTGATTGTAGTAGTCGTAGCAGTGATAGTGGTGGTGTTAGTAGCAGGGATAGTGGTGTCAGTAGCAGTGATAGTGGTGGTAGTAGTAGTAGCAGTGATAGTGGTGGTAGTAATAGCAGTGATAGTGGTGGTTGCAGTGATAGTGGTGGTGTTAGTAGCTGTGATAGTGGTGGTGTTAGTAGCTGTGATAGTGGTGGTGTTAGTAGAATTGATAGTGGTGGTATTAGTAGAATTGATAGTGGTGGTATTAGTAGCAGTGATAGTGGTGGTGTTATTAGCTTTGATATTAGTTTTAGCAGTGGTTTTATAGTAGTAGCATTAGTAGTAGTGTTGGTAGTAGTAATAGTAGCGGTAGTCGTTTTAGCAGTGGTTTTATAGTAGTAGCATTGGTAGTATATGTGGTAGTAGTAATAGTAGCGCTAGTAGTAGTTGTAGCATTCGTAGTAATGGTGGTAATAGTAGCAGTAGTAGTTGTTGCAGTAGTTTTATAGTAGTAGCATTAGTAGTTGTGGTGGTAGTAGTAATAGTAGCGGTAGTAGTTTTAGCAGTAGCTTTATAGTAGTAGCATTTGTAGTAGTGGTGGTAGTAGTAATAGTAGCGGTAAAAGTTTTATAGTAGTAGTAGTTGTAGTAGTAATAGTAGTAGTAGTAGTGGTGGTAGTAGTAGTAGTGGTACTAGCAGCAGTAGTAGTGGTGGTAGTAGGACCAGCGTTAATAGTAGTTTTAGCAGTAGTATAGTAGTAGCATTAGTAGTAGCGGTGGTAGTAGTAGTTTTAGCAGTAGTTTTATAGTAGTAGCATTAGTAGTAGTGTTGGTAGTAGTAATAGTAGTGGTGGTAGTTTTAGCAGTGGTTTTATAGTAGTAGCATTAGTAGTAGTGGTGGTAGTAGTAATAGTAGCGCAAGTAGTAGTAGTTTTAGTAGTAGCATTAGTAGTAGAGGTGGTAGTAGTAATAGTAGCGGTAGTAGTTTTAGTAGTAGCATTAGTAGTAGTAATAGTAGCAGTAGTAGTTGTAGCAGTAGTTTTATATTAGTAGCATTAGTAGTAGCGGTGGTAGTAGTAATAGTAGCGGTAGTAGTTTTAGCAGTAGTTTTATAGTAGTGGTGGTAGTAGTAAGGGTAGCGGTAGTAGTTTTAGCAGTAGTTTTATAGTAGTAGCATTAGTAGTAGTGGTGGTAGTAGTAATAGTAGCAGTAGTAGTTTTAGTAGTAGCATTAGTAGTAGTAGTAATAGTAGCAGTATTAGTTGTAGCAGTAGTTTTATAGTAGTAGCATTAGTAGTAGCGTTGGTAGTAGGAATAGTAGCGGTAGTAGTTTTAGCAGTAGTTTTATAGTAGTAGCATTAGTAGTAGTGGTGGTAGTAGTAATAGTAGCGGTAAAAGTTTTATAGTAGTAGTAGTTGTAGTTGTCATGATAGTAGTAGTGGTGGTAGAAGTAGTAGTAGTGGTAGTAGCAGCAGTAGTAGTGGTGGTAGTAGGACCACCGGTAATAGTAGTTTTAGCAGTAGTTTTATAGTAGTAATAGTAGTAGCAGCAGTGGTAGTATTAGTTTTAGCAGTAGTTTTATAGTAGTAGCATTAGTAGTAGTGTTGGTAGTAGTAATAGTAGCGCTAGTAGTAGTAGTTTTAGTAGTAGCATTAGTAGTAGAGGTGGTAGTAGTAATAGTAGTGGTAGTAGTTTTAGTAGTAGCATTAGTAGTAGTAGTAGTAGTAATAGTAGCAGTAGTAGTTGTAGCAGTAGTTTTATAGTAGTAGCATTAGTAGTAGCGGTGGTAGTAGTAATAGTAGCGATAGTAGTTTTATAGTAGTGGTGGTAGTAGTAAGGGTAGCGGTAGTCGTTTTAGGAGTAGTTTTATGGTAGTAGCATTAGTAGTAGTGGTGGTAGTAGTAATAGTAGCGGTAAAAGTTTTATAGTAGTAGTAGCTGTAGTAGTAGTGATAGTTGTAGTGGTGGTAGTAGGACCAGCAGTAGTAGTTTTAGCAGTAGTTTTATAGTAGTAATAGTAGTAGCAGCAGTGGTAGTAGTAGTTTTAGCAGTAGTTTTATAGTTGTAGCATTAGTAGTAGTGTTGGTAGTAGTAATAGTAGCGGTAGTAGTTTTAGCAGTGGTTTTATAGTAGTAGCATTTGTAGTAGTGGTGGTAGTAGTAATAGTAGCGGTAGTAGTTTTAGTAGTAGCATTAGTCGTAGTGGTAGTAGTAATAGTAGCAGTAGTAGTAGTTTTATAGTAGTAGCATTAGTCGTAGTGGTAGTAGTAATAGTAGCAGTAGTAGTTGTAGTAGTAGTTTTATAGTAGTAGAATTAGTAGTAGCGGTGGTAGTAGTAATAGTAGCAGTAGTAGTTTTAGCAGTAGTTTTATAGTAGTAGCATTAGTAGTAGTGGTGGTAGTAGTAATAGTAGCGGTAGTGGTTTTAGCAGTAGTTATAGTAGTAGCTTTAGTAGTAGTGTTGGTAGTAGTAATTGTAGCGGTAGTAGTTTTAGCAGTAGTTTTATAGTAGTAGCATTAGTTGTTGTGGTGGTAGTAGTAATAGTAGTTGCAGCAGTGATAGTAGTTGTAGCAGCAGTAGTAGTATCACCAACGGTAATAGTAGTTTTCGCAGTAGTTTTATAGTAGTAATAGTAGTAGCACCAGCAGTAGTAGTAGTTTTAGCAGTAGTTTTATAGTAGTAGCATTAGTAGTAGTGTTGGTAGTAGTAATAGTAGCGGTAGTAGTTTTAGCAGTAGTTTCATAGTAGTAGCATTAGTAGCAGTGTTGGTAGTAGTAATAGTAGCATTAGTAGTGGTAGTTTTAGCTGTAGTTTTATAGTAGTAGTAATAGTAGCATTAGTAGTAGTGGTAGAAGTAGTGGTGGTTGCAGCTGCGGTAGTGGTGGTAGTAGTAGTAGTAGTAGTAGTAGTGGATAGTAGCAGCAGCAGCAGTTGATAGTGGTGGTAGCAGTAGTAGTAGTAGTAGTAGCAGCATTAGTAGTAGTAGCATTAGTACCAGTAGTAGTAGCATTAGTACCAGTAGTAGTAGCAGCATTAGTAGCAATAGTAGCAGTTGCAGTAGTATTAGTAGTAATATCAGCATTAGTAGTAGCAGCAGTAGTAGCAGCAGTAGTAGTAGCAGCAGTAGTATTAGTAGTAGTAATTATTGTTGTTGTTGTAGTAGTAGCAGTATTAGTAGTAGTAGTAGCAGCAGTATTAGTAGTAGTAGTAGTAGCAGCAGCAGTAGTAGCAGTAGTAGTTGCAGCAGTATTAGTAGCAGTAGTAGTAGCGGTAGTAGTACTACTAGTAGTAGTAGCAGTAGTAGTAGTTGCAGTAGTAGTAGCGGTAGTAGTAGCAGTAGTAGTAGCAGTAGTAGTAGTTGCAGTAGTAGCAGTAGTAGTAGCGGTAGCAGTAGCAGTAGCAGTAGTAGTACTAGTACTAGTAGTATTAGCAGTAGCAGTAGTAGTACTAGTAGTAGTAGCAGTACCAGTAGCAGTAGTAGCAGTAGCAGTAGTAGTACTAGTAGTAGTAGCAGTAGTAGTAGTAGCAGTTGTAGCATTAGTAGCAGCAGCAGTATTAGTAGCAGCAGTAGTAGTATTCGGAGCAGCGATATTGGTTGTGTGGTTGTTGAGTGTGTGTGTTTACGTTGTTCGTGTTTGTCATACTTCTCTTCAAAATGGCCTCAGGTTGTGTGTGTGAGAGAGTGAATATGTTTGTAAGTAGATAATATGATGCGTATCTGGTAGTGTTGGTAGAAGGTCAGTGTGTGTGAGGCGTTTGATGTTTCGGGTCATTGCTCTGTGGCTGTATACACAGTGACAGGATCAGATTCAACAGAACATCTCCGGCCCGTCTGTCTGCCTGTATGAGGTATTACCTGAATGCACACTATCATCACGACTGAATGCACACTATCATCACGACTGAATGCACTCGTTTACCTGTTGTCAGGTCTGTTGTCTCTAGGTGTTAAACTAATGCTGTGTTGTCAGGTCTGTTGTCTCTAGGTGTTAAACTAATGCTGTGTTGTCAGGTCTGTTGTCTCTAGGTGTTAAACTAATGCTGTGTTGTCAGGTCTGTTGTCTCTAGGTGTTAAACTAATGCTGTGTTGTCAGGTCTATTGTCTCTAGGTGTTAAACTAATGCTGTGTTGTCAGGTCTATTGTCTCTAGGTGTTAAACTAATGCTGTGTTGTCAGGTCTGTTGTCTCTAGGTGTTAAACTAATGCTGTGTTGTCAGGTCTATTGTCTCTAGGTGTTAAACTAATGCTGTGTTGTCAGGTCTGTTGTCTCTAGGTGTTAAACTAATGCTGTGTTGTCAGGTCTGTTGTCTCTAGGTGTTAAACTAATGCTGTGTTGTCAGGTCTATTGTCTCTAGGTGTTAAACTAATGCTGTGTTGTCAGGTCTGTTGTCTCTAGGTGTTAAACTAATGCTGTGTTGTCAGGTCTATTGTCTCTAGGTGTTAAACTAATGCTGTGTTGTCAGGTCTGTTGTCTCTAGGTGTTAAACTAATGCTGTGTTGTCAGGTCTGTTGTCTCTAGGTGTTAAACTAATGCTGTGTTGTCAGGTCTGTTGTCTCTAGGTGTTAAACTAATGCTGTGTTGTCAGATCTATTGTCTCTAGGTGTTAAACTAATGCTGTGTTGTCAGGTCTATTGTCTCTAGGTGTTAAACTAATGCTGTGTTGTCAGGTCTATTGTCTCTAGGTGTTAAACTAATGCTGTGTTGTCAGATCTATTGTCTCTAGGTGTTAAACTAATGCTGTGTTGTCAGGTCTATTGTCTCTAGGTGTTAAACTAATGCTGTGTTGTCAGGTCTGTTGTCTCTAGGTGTTAAACTAATGCTGTGTTGTCAGGTCTATTGTCTCTAGGTGTTAAACTAATGCTGTGTTGTCAGGTCTATTGTCTCTAGGTGTTAAACTAATGCTGTGTTGTCAGGTCTGTTGTCTCTAGGTGTTAAACTAATGCTGTGTTGTCAGGTCTATTGTCTCTAGGTGTTAAACTAATGCTGTGTTGTCAGGTCTGTTGTCTCTAGGTGTTAAACTAATGCTGTGTTGTCAGGTCTATTGTCTCTAGGTGTTAAACTAATGCTATGTTGTCAGGTCTATTGTCTCTAGGTGTTAAACTAATGCTGTGTTGTCAGGTCTATTGTCTCTAGGTATTAAACTAATGCTGTGTTGTCAGGTCTATTGTCTCTAGGTATTAAACTAATGCTGTGTTGTCAGGTCTGTTGTCTCTAGGTGTTAAACTAATGCTGTGTTGTCAGGTCTATTGTCTCTAGGTGTTAAACTAATGCTGTGTTGTCAGGTCTGTTGTCTCTAGGTATTAAACTAATGCTGTGTTGTCAGGTCTATTGTCTCTAGGTATTAAACTAATGCTGTGTTGTCAGGTCTGTTGTCTCTAGGTGTTAAACTAATGCTGTGTTGTCAGGTCTATTGTCTCTAGGTGTTAAACTAATGCTGTGTTGTCAGGTCTATTGTCTCTAGGTGTTAAACTAATGCTATGTTGTCAGGTCTATTGTCTCTAGGTGTTAAACTAATGCTGTGTTGTCAGGTCTGTTGTCTCTAGGTGTTAAACTAATGCTGTGTTGTCAGGTCTATTGTCTCTAGGTGTTAAACTAATGCTATGTTGTCAGGTCTATTGTCTCTAGGTGTTAAACTAATGCTGTGTTGTCAGGTCTATTGTCTCTAGGTGTTAAACTAATGCTGTGTTGTCAGATCTGTTGTCTCTAGGTGTTAAACTAATGCTGTGTTGTCAGGTCTGTTGTCTCTAGGTGTTAAACTAATGCTGTGTTGTCAGGTCTATTGTCTCTAGGTGTTAAACTAATGCTGTGTTGTCAGGTCTATTGTCTCTAGGTGTTAAACTAATGCTGTGTTGTCAGGTCTGTTGTCTCTAGGTGTTAAACTAATGCTGTGTTGTCAGGTCTGTTGTCTCTAGGTGTTAAACTAATGCTGTGTTGTCATGGTTTTAGAGGATTATGGGTAATCTTTTGGCGTTGCCTTTGTCCTCCAGACTGAAAGGACCGCCCCTTTGTGCGTGTGTGTTTGTTTGTTGAGCTGTTAATAAAGTTAATCAAATTAAACATTCGGCAGGCTCGCCACACACGCTGCCCTCTGACCTCTCCTCTCAACCTATCACAGGCCTCACTCAACCACGTACAGCAAACCAGGAGGCGGATCACTAAGCAAACACACAAACCAAATGAAATGGTATTACCTACAAGCTCCTAACCAACAATGCAGTTTTAGGAAAATATTGACTAAATAAACTAAAGTTTAAAAAAAAGTAACATAACAAAAACTAGACTATATACATGGGGTGCCAGGGTACAGGTTAGTGGAGGTAATATGTAAACGTAGTTAGGGGTAAAGTGACTGCATAGAATACAATAAAAAAACAAATAAATAAAATACAAATAGCAACAGTGTTAATGAAAATGCTAATAGTTCATTTGATTCATTTGATTCATTTGATTCATTTGATTCATCGTTCAGGAGTCTTATGGCTTGTGGGTAGAAAAGCTGTTCAGGAGCCTTTTGGACTTAGACTTGGTGCTCCGGTACCACTTGCCGTAGCAGAGAGAACAGTCTGACTTGGGTGGCTGGAGTCTTACAATATTTCGGGCCTTCTTCTGACACTGCTAGTATAGAAGTCCTGGCTGGCAGGAATCTTGGCACCAGTGATGTAACTGCATTACCCTCTGTAGCGCCTTACGGACGGACGTCAGGATGCTCTCGATGGTGCAGCTGTAGAACTTTATGAGGATCTTTTCAGTCTCCTAAGTCGTGCTCTCTTCACGACGGTCCTGGTGTGTTTGGACCATGATAGTTTGTTGGTGATGTGGACACCAAGGAAGTTGAAGGTCTCGACCTGCTCCACTACAGCCCTGTCGATGTGAATGGGAGCGTGTTCTCGACCCTCCTTTTCCTGTAGTCCACGATCAGCTCATTTGTCTTGCTCACATTGAGTGAGAGGTTGTTGTCCTGGCACCAGACTGCCAGGTTTCTGACCTCCTCCCTATAGGCTGTCTTGACGGTGATCAGGCCTACCACTGTTGTGTCATCAGCAAACTTAATGATGGTGTTGGAGTCGTGTTTGGCCACGCAGTCGTTGGTGAACAGGGAGGGGACGAAGCACACACCCCTGAGGGGCCCAGTCTTAAGGATCAGTGTGGCAAACATGTTGTTGCCTACCCTTGCCACCTGGGGGCGGCCCGTCAGGAAGTCCAGGATCCAGTTGCAGAGGGAGGTGTTTAGTCCCAGGGTCCTTAGCTTAGTGATGAGCTTTGAGGGCACTATGGTGTTGAATGCTGAGCTGTAGTCAATGAACAGCATTCTCACATAGATGATCCTTTTGTCCAGGTGGGAAAGGGCAGTGTGAGGTGCGATTATGGCTATGGAGAGCATGATCACACAGTCGTCCGTAAAAGCTGGTGCTCTCATGCATGCTTCAGTGTTGCTTGCTTGCTTCGAAGCAAGCATAAAAGGCATTTAACCCATTTGGTAGGTTAGCGTCACTGGGCAGCTACCGGCTGGGTTTATCTTTCTAGGCCATAATAGTTGTCAAGCCCTGCCACATTCGACGAGCGTCAGAGCCGGTGTAGTAGGATTCAATCTTTGTCCTGTATTGACACTTTGCCAGTTTGTATTTGTATTTGTTAAGGAACCCCATTGGTTCCTGCCAAAGCAGCAGCTATGCTGGGGTCCAGCAGCATTAAGGCAGTTACACACAATAGAAATATTACATGACAATACGTTTCATAAAACAGTGTGTTCCCTCAGACCACTACTCTACTACCACATATCTACAATACATTAAGTGTTCCCTCAGACCACTACTCTACTACCACATATCTACAATACATTAAGTGTTCCCTCAGACCACTACTCTACTACCACATATCTACAATACATTAAGTGTGTTCCCTCAGACCACTACTCTACTACCACATATCTACAATACATTAAGTGTTCCCTCAGACCACTACTCTACTACCACATATCTACAATACATTAAGTGTTCCCTCAGACCACTACTCTACTACCACATATCTACAATACATTAAGTGTGTTCCCTCAGACCACTACTCTACTACCACATATCTACAATACATTAAGTGTGTTCCCTCAGACCACTACTCTACTACCACTACTCTACTACCACTACTCTACTACCACATATCTACAATACATTAAGTGTTCCCTCAGACCACTACTCTACTACCACTACTCTACTACCACTACTCTACTACCACTACTCTACTACCACATATCTACAATACATTAAGTGTTCCCTCAGACCACTACTCTACTACCACTACTCTACTACCACTACTCTACTACCACATATCTACAATACATTAAGTGTGTTCCCTCAGACCACTACTCTACTACCACATATCTACAATACATTAAGTGTGTTCCCTCAGACCACTACTCTACTACCACATATCTACAATACATTAAGTGTGTTCCCTCAGACCACTACTACCACATATCTACAATACATTAAGTGTTCCCTCAGACCACTACTCTACTACCACATATCTACAATACATTAAGTGTGTTACCTCAGACCACTACTACCACATATCTACAATACATTAAGTGTTCCCTCAGACCACTACTACCACATATCTACAATACATTAAGTGTTCCCTCAGACCACTACTCTACTACCACATATCTACAATACATTAAGTGTGTTGCCTCAGGCCACTACTCTACTACCACATATCTACAATACATTAAGTGTGTTCCCTCAGACCACTACTACCACATATCTACAATACATTAAGTGTTCCCTCAGACCACTACTACCACATATCTACAATACATTAAGTGTTCCCTCAGACCACTACTCTACTACCACATATCTACAATACATTAAGTGTGTTCCCTCAGACCACTACTCTACTACCACATATCTACAATACATTAAGTGTGTTACCTCAGACCACTACTCTACTACCACATATCTACAATACATTAAGTGTTCCCTCAGACCTCTACTATACTACCACATATCTACAATACATTAAGTGTGTTCCCTCAGACCACTACTCTACTACCACATATCTACAATACATTAAGTGTGTTGCCTCAGACCACTACTCTACTACCACATATCTACAATACATTAAGTGTTCCCTCAGACCACTACTCTACAATACATTAAGTGTTCCCTCAGACCACTACTCTACTACCACATATCTACAATACATTAAGTGTGTTCCCTCAGACCACTACTCTACAATACATTAAGTGTGTTCCCTCAGACCACTACTCTACAATACATTAAGTGTGTTCCCTCAGACCACTACTCTACAATACATTAAGTGTGTTCCCTCAGACCACTACTCTACAATACATTAAGTGTGTTCCCTCAGACCACTACTCTACTACCACATATCTACAATACATTAAGTGTTCCCTCAGACCACTACTCTACTACCACATATCTACAATACATTAAGTGTGTTCCCTCAGACCACTACTCTACTACCACATATCTACAATACATTAAGTGTGTTCCCTCAGACCACTACTCTACTACCACTACTCTACTACCACTACTCTACTACCACATATCTACAATACATTAAGTGTGTTCCCTCAGACCACTACTCTACTACCACATATCTACAATACATTAAGTGTTCCCTCAGACCACTACTCTACTACCACTACTCTACTACCACTACTCTACTACCACATATCTACAATACATTAAGTGTGTTCCCTCAGACCACTACTCTACTACCACATATCTACAATACATTAAGTGTTCCCTCAGACCACTACTCTACTACCACATATCTACAATACATTAAGTGTTACCTCAGACCACTACTCTACTACCACATATCTACAATACATTAAGTGTGTTCCCTCAGACCACTACTCTACTACCACATATCTACAATACATTAAGTGTGTTGCCTCAGACCACTACTACCACATATCTACAATACATTAAGTGTTCCCTCAGACCACTACTCTACTACCACATATCTGCAATTTAAAATCCATGTGAATGAAGAGTGCTGCCTTATCATTTGTATGTGTGTTTATGTTATCGTGTGTCTGTGCCTGTGTGTGTCTCTTCACAGTCCCCGTTGTTCCATAAAGTGAATTCTTATCAGTTATTAAATCTGTTTCTACTGCTGCATCAGTTACCTGATGTGGAATAGAGTTCCATGTAGTCATGGCTCTATGTAGTACTGTGGAATAGAGTTCCATGTAGTCATGGCTCTATGTAGTACTGTGGAATAGAGTTCCATGTAGTCATGGCTCTATGTAGTACTGTGGAATAGAGTTCCATGTAGTCATGGCTCTATGTAGTACTGTGGAATGAAACTGGAGCAGCAGCACGGCCAGGTGGACTGGGGACAGCAAGGAGTCATCATGTCAGGTAGTCCTGAGGCATGGTCCTAGGGCTCAGGTCCTCCGAGAGAGAGAAAGAAAGAGAGAATTAGAGAGAGCATACTTAAATTCACACAGGACACCGGATAGGACAGGATAAGTACTCCAGATATAACAAACTGACCCTAGCCCCCGACACATAAACTACTGCAGCATAAATACTGGAGGCTGAGACCGGAGGGGTCAGGAGACACTGTGGACCCATCCGATGACACCCCCGGACAGGGCCAAATAGGAAGGATATAACCCCACCCACTTTGCCAAAGCACAGCCCCCACACCACGAGAGGGATATCTTCAACCACCAACTTACCATCCAGGGAAGAGGTCGAGTATAGCCCACAAAGATCTCTGGCACGGCACAACCTAAGGGGGGGGGCGCCAACCCAGACAGGAAGATCACATCAGTGACTCAACCCACTCAAGTGACGCACCCCTCCTAGGGACGGTATGTAAGGGAATTCACCCCCGTAGTGGACAAAAATGAATGGCAAATTATTGGCATAGGACAAACCATGTACACATTGGTCAATACCACCCAAATCGGCGTTGATTCATGCAAAGTTTACTTCAAATGCCATATGGCTATTGCCAGTTGTAACACTTCAAAAATCCAACAGGTGGCGTGTGCGCTCCACCGTGGTTTTTCATATTGATATTGGACTCCAAGTCAACATCCAAAAGCCAAATTTTGAAAAAATTGATTTTTTGTCAAAAACTTATCACCCCTTAAAAAAGTGCTTTCTGGACCGTTTTTCGAAATTCTTTCGCTTTTTTTTGTCAATTACACATGTGTAAGAACTGTATGAATATACTTTTGTCCAATTTTATTATCATTATTTTTTTATTTTTTTTACTTGCGCATTATTGCATGTGTTTTGTCCATCTGCAATATGATTTCATAGGAAGTCAGAAGTCAAAAGTCAATAACTGCAAAATTTCATAAAAAACTTCACACACCCCTAAAAAAGTGCTTTCTGGACCGTTTTTCGAAAAGAATTCGAATTTTGTGTCAGTTACACACGTATAAGAACTGTATCAACATACTTTAGTCATATTTTATTATCATAATGTTTTTTTTTTTTTTTACTTGTGCATAAGGCATATGTTTTGTGGGGGCCAAATGTCATAAGAAATTTGACATGCTCAAAAATCCTTCAGAAATGCAAAATTGACTGGCCTGATGAACTCGGGATGGCCGGGCAGTGATTGTTGTTCCTTTCAATCACTCGTGGTGTTGATTTCATCATGTCCATTTGTTTATGTTTTCTCACTTTTGCAAAGTCACTGTGCATTTGCAATATGGTTAACTGGGCATTCACCATCACCAATTTGTCATGCTATAAAAATCATGCAGGAATGCCAAATTGACTGGCCCGATGAACTCGGGATGGCTGGGCAGTGATTCTGGTACCTCTCCATTGCTCGTTTGGGTTGATTTCAGAATGTCACTTTTGGTGATGGTACCTCACTGTTAAAACATTTTGCAAATGTTGTCTCACTTTTGCAAAGTCACTGTGCATTTGCCATATGGTTAACTGGGCATTCACCATCACCAATTTGTCATGCTATAAAAATCATGCAGGAATGCCAAATTGACTGGCCCGATGAACTCGGGATGGTTGGGCAGTGATTCTGGTACCTCTCCATCGCTCGTTTGGGTTGATTTCAGAATGTCACTTTTGGTGATGGTACCTCACTGTTAAAACATATTGCAAATGTTTTCTCACTTTTGCAAAGTCACTGAAAATTTGTGCAGGAATGCCAAATTGACTGGCCCGATGAACTCGGGATGGCTTGGCAGTGATTCTGGTACCTCTCCATCGCTCGTTAGGGTTGATTCCAGAATGTCCATTTGGTGATGTTTCTCACTTTTGCAAAGTCACTGTGCATTTGCCATATGGTTAACTGGGCAGTCACCATCACCAATTTGTCATGCCATAAAAATCATGCAGGAATGCCAAATTGACTGGCCCGATGACCTCGGGATGGCTGGGCAGTGATTCTGGTACCTCTCCATCGCTCGTTTGGGTTGATTTCAGAATGTCGCTTTTGGTGATGGTACCTCACTGTTAAAACATATTGCAAATGTTTTCTCACTTTTCCAAAGTCACTGAAAATTCGTGCAGGAATGCCAAATTGACTGGCCCGATGAACTCGGGATGGCTTGGCAGTGATTCTGGTACCTCTCCATCGCTCGTTAGGGTTGATTCCAGAATGTCCATTTGGTGATGTTTCTCACTCTTGCAAAGTCACTGTGCATTTGCCATATGGTTAACTGGGCAGTCACCATCACCAATTTGTCATGCCATAAAAATCATGCAGGAATGCCAAATTGACTGGCCCGATGACCTCGGGATGGCTGGGCAGTGATTCTGGTACCTCTCCATCGCTCGTTTGGGTTGATTTCAGAATGTCGCTTTTGGTGATGGTACCTCACTGTTAAAACATATTGCAAATGTTTTCTCACTTTTGCAAAGTCACTGAAAATTCGTGCAGGAATGCCAAATTGACTGGCCCTATGAACTCGGGATGGCTTGGCAGTGATTCTGGTACCTCTCCATCGCTCGTTAGAGTTGATTCCAGAATGTCCATTTGGTGATGTTTCTCACTTTTGCAAAGTCACTGTGCATTTGCCATATGGTTAACTGGGCAGTCACCATCACCAATTTGTCATGCCATAAAAATCATGCAGGAATGCCAAATTGACTGGCCCGATGAACTCGGGATGGCTTGGCAGTGATTCTGGTACCTCTCCATCGCTCGTTAGGGTTGATTCCAGAATGTCCATTTGGTGATGTTTCTCACTCTTGCAAAGTCACTGTGCATTTGCCATATGGTTAACTGGGCAGTCACCATCACCAATTTGTCATGCCATAAAAATCATGCAGGAATGCCAAATTGACTGGCCCGATGACCTCGGGATGGCTGGGCAGTGATTCTGGTACCTCTCCATCGCTCGTTTGGGTTGATTTCAGAATGTCGCTTTTGGTGATGGTACCTCACTGTTAAAACATATTGCAAATGTTTTCTCACTTTTGCAAAGTCACTGAAAATTCGTGCAGGAATGCCAAATTGACTGGCCCTATGAACTCGGGATGGCTTGGCAGTGATTCTGGTACCTCTCCATCGCTCGTTAGAGTTGATTCCAGAATGTCCATTTGGTGATGTTTCTCACTTTTGCAAAGTCACTGTGCATTTGCCATATGGTTAACTGGGCAGTCACCATCACCAATTTGTCATGCCATAAAAATCATGCAGGAATGCCAAATTGACTGGCCCGATGACCTCGGGATGGCTGGGCAGTGATTCTGGTACCTCTCCATCGCTCGTTTGGGTTGATTTCAGAATGTCGCTTTTGGTGATGGTACCTCACTGTTAAAACATATTGCAAATGTTTTCTCACTTTTGCAAAGTCACTGAAAATTCGTGCAGGAATGCCAAATTGACTGGCCCGATGAACTCGGGATGGCTTGGCAGTGATTCTGGTACCTCTCCATCGCTCGTTAGGGTTGATTCCAGAATGTCCATTTGGTGATGTTTCTCACTCTTGCAAAGTCACTGTGCATTTGCCATATGGTTAACTGGGCAGTCACCATCATCAATTTGTCATGCCATAAAAATCATGCAGGAATGCCAAATTGACTGGCCCGATGACCTCGGGATGGCTGGGCAGTGATACTGGTACCTCTCCATTGCTCGTTAGGGTTGATTTCAGAATGTCGCTTTTGGTGATGGTACCTCACCGCTTAAACATATTACAAATGGACAAGAGTCACCTGCAAGTCACCGTCCATCAGTCAATTTGATATCATTCAAAGCTTACTATTGGAGGCACTGTCAGTCTCTACGCACCCCAATAATACGTCCCTCCATCCAAGTTGTGTATCTGTGTGATTTAGTTTTCCTTTGAATTTTTATGGGAAAAATGACTGATTTACAGTTCATGGGGGTTGCCTAATCATATATATGAAGTTTTGGAAAGATCTGAATTTTTTAACCCCTCCAAACAGCCCATGAGACACCAATTATGGCACTTCCGGTTGGCACAGGAAGCTGTAACTCAACATACATCCTCATTGGGGTATTCCATTACAGAATCCTGAGTTTTAAGTCTTTACCATGAAAACTGACTGATTTACACAGGGTTGAATGTACTATGTCTATCAAACTGCAGGCAGGTTATGGGTATACACTTTTAGGGCGATTTGAACCACTTCCGGTTGGTCCAGGAAGCTTAGAATTGACACAGGTAGACCTTATAGTGGCCTGATGGACTGGTAGCAAAGACAGGTTCATACAGCATTCATAACCCATATAGACTCCAGGTTGTATTTAGTGGAGCAGCCAATGTATTCCTATGGGGAGAGAAGTCAATGCACACTGTTTTTATGTAAACACCTTCTTTTAACCTTGAAGGGTTAATGTCACACAGTCAAGGTTAGGCTTGCACAGATCAGGAGGACCTTAGGAACAGTCCTGTGTTTGAATTGTCCTTCTAAACCTAACGGTTCCGCCGCTGTCACCCAAAATCAAATGACATTGTGGTGCAGGCTTCATTGTGGGCCTATTTTTCTCATGGTCGCTGCGCTTAGACCGAGCGAGCTACGGTCAAGCGGGGCGCCTCGTTGGACTCGGCACGGCCTTGGGATTATGTTTATGCCATTGCCTGCTCTCTGTGTCTTTAAACACCGCGCTTTGTCACTCCATCCTTGCTGTGTGTGTGTGTGAGAGCTTTTCTTTGACATCTGTTGGGAGAAATGACTGATTTACAGTTCATGGGGGTTGCCTAATCACACATATGAAGTTTTGGACAGATCTGATTTTTTTAACCCTTCCAAACAGCTCCTGAGACACCAATTATGGCACTTCCGGTTGGCACAGGAAGCTATAAATACACACATGTCTTGATTGACATAGAAACCTACAGAATCCTGTGTTTTAAGTCTTTAAGTTGAGAATTGACTGATCTACACAGGGTTGAATAATGCAGAGTCATTTCCACCTTTGGAGGTGATGTACATCCAAATACCTTTTGGGTCAATTTAACCACTTCCGGTTGCTCCAGGAAGCTTAGAATCGACACAGGTAGACCTCATAGTGGTCTGATGGAATGTCATAGAAGACAGGTTCATACAGCATTCATAACCCATAAAGACCCCAGGTTGTATTTAGGGGAGCAGGCAATGTATTCCTATGGGGAGAGAAGTCAATGCACACTGTTTTTATGTAAACACCTTCTTTTAACTGTGAAAGGTTAATGCCACACAGTCAAGGTTAGGCTTGCACAGATCGGGAGGACCTTAGGAACAGTCCTGTGTTTGAATTGTCCTTCTAAACCTAACGGTTCCGCCGCTGTCACCCAAAATCAAATGACATTGTGGTGCAGGCTTCATTGTGGGCCTATTTTTCTCATGGTCGCTGCGCTCAGACCGAGCGAGCTACGGTCAAGCGGGGCGCCTCGTTGGACTTGGCACGGCCTTGGGATTATGTTTATGCCATTGCCTGCTCTCTGTGTCTTTAAACACCGCGCTTTGTCACTCCATCCTTGCTGTGTGTGTGTGTGAGAGCTTTTCTTTGACATCTGTTGGGAGAAATTAGTGATTTTACAGTTCAGGAGGGTTGCCTAATCACATATGAAGTTTTGAAAAGATCTGACCTTTTTAACCCTTGGATACAGCCACTATGACACCATTTAAGGAACTTCCTGTTGGCACAGGAAGCTATAAATAAACTCATATCCTCATTGGGGTATGCCTTTACAGAATCCCGAGTTTTAAGTCTTTACGTTAAGAACTGAGTTATTTACAGAGGGTTTAGTGAGTGTGTGTTATTTCAGAAAATCATAGAAAATCACAGAAATGTCGCAGAGCTCCGCAGCACACTTTAAAAATATTCGTATGAACACCCTGCAACTGGATCTGTAACCGTTGAAAAAAAAAACACCTATATCTGAACATCACAATCTGGTCATCGTACGATTTCTCTTAAATGACGATAGATAAATGGCAGATTTTTTTTTTATTGACACCGGAGGCTCCTTGACTTTGACGTGAAGTGAAAAAATCATTTCTCTATTTTCATTTTGGACCTTTAATCCCAGAAATATGGCCATAACTCAAAAGCCGTTGAGGCCTAGACGCCATCTTGTTCGGGGCCATCTGCCCATTATGCCAAACCTACGCTCACCAAGTTTCGGCTTCGAAATATTTTCAGTTTTCGAGATATGGCACGTCGTGATTCGGGATGTTTTGTCCAATAGCAATATGATTGCTTATGCCCTCTTGTGGGATCTTCCGGCATAGCGGAAAAATGAACCAAAATTTGATTATTTTATAAAACGAAAACCGAATGTCCGACAAAGTTCATTTGATGACTTCCCGGTAGGTCTGGCCCTGCCGCTCGGCCCGACGCCGTCCCCGAATTTTAAAAATGTTTTTGGACGTCTAGTAAGGGACCGTACAGTTCCAATATGGACTTTCTCACTAACCATACGGTGATTGTCAAAAAGTTCCCTTAAGGTATGAAAGAGCCCGAGTAAGCCAGTGACTCAGCCCCTGTAATAGGGTTAGAGGCAGAGAATCCCTCATCAAAGGTAATGATGACATCATTGAGGACCTTTAAGGTTGCAGTAACACATCCATAACCTGAGCGGAAACCAGATTGCATACCAGAGAGAATACTATAGACATCAGCCAGTTGATTATTGACAAGTTTTTCCAACACTTTTGATAAACAGGGTAAAGTAACAGTTAAGATCAGCTTGATCTCCCCCTTTAAGTAGAGGACGGTTTGTGGCTGCCTTCCAAGCAATGGGAATCTCCCCAGAGAGAAGAGACAGGTTAAAAAGGTCAGAGACAGGCTTGGTGATGATAGGGGCAGCAACCTTAAAGAAGAAAGGGTCTAAACCATCTGACCCAGATGTTTTTGGGTCAAGTTTCAGGACCTCCTTTAGCACCTCAGACTCAGTGACTGCCTGCAGGGAGAAACTCTGTAGTGGGACAGGGAAAAAAGAGGGAGGAGCGTCCGGGATAGTAGCATTAGAAGGGGTGGGAGATGAGGAAATGTTGGACGGGCAAGGAGGCGTGGCTGAGTCAAATAGGAATCCTGACTTAATGAAGTGGTGATTAAAGAGCTCAGCCATGTGCTTCTTGTCAGTAACATCATCAACATTAAGGGACATGGACAGCTGTGAGGAGGAGAGGTTATTCTCCAGGTCTTTAACTGTTTTCCAGAACTTCTTGGGGTTCGACCCACAGAGAGAGTCCTGCAGCGTAGCATCCGCTTCCGCATCATCTGACCACTTCCGTATTGAGCGAGTCACTGGTACTTCCTGCTTTAGTTTTTGCTTGGAAGCAGGAATCAGGAGGATAGAGTTATGGTCAGATTTGCCAAAAGGAGGGCGAGGGAGAGCTTTGTATGCTTCTGTGTGGAGTAAAGAGAGACCAGAGTTTTTTTCCCCACGGAATCCCGTCAGCTGAGTGTGTGTGTGTGTTTATCTGTGTGTGTTTATCTGTGTGTGTTTGTGTGTGTGTTTATCTGCGTGTGTGTGTGTTTATCTGCGTGCGTATGTGTGTGTTTATCTGTGTGTGTGTGTGTGTGTGTGTGTGTGTGTGTGTGTGTGTGTGTGTGTGTGTGTGTGTGTGTGTGTGTGTGTGTGGTTGTGTGTTTATCTGTGTGTGTGTGTGCTGAAAGTGACAGATGGAGAAGGGACAGTGAAAGAAAATGATTTGTATTTTCTGTAGAATATTACATCATGTGATCTTTCTCTCACTCTCAGATCAGAGACACATGGACACTATTAGAAGATCACTGCTGAGACAGGTGAGGGGGAGGAGAGGGAGGGACTGGGGGAGGAGAGGGAGGGACTGGGGGAGGAAGGAGAGAAGGAGGGACAAGGGGAGGAAGGAGAGAAGGAGGGACAAGGGGAGGAAGGAGAGAGGGAGGGACTGGGGGAGGAAGGAGAGAGGGATGGACAAGGGGAGGAGGGAGGAACAAGAGGAGGGATGGAGTGAGGGAGGGACTGGGGGAGGAGGAGGAGGGACTGGGGGAGGAAGGAGAGAAGGAGGGACAAGGGGAGGAAGGAGAGAGGGAGGGACT